>NW_005187685.1:274569-299399 GCF_000239375.1 Pundamilia nyererei | reverse complement strand
GTGGGGGAACTTGCACAATCGGTGGCTGACTAAATACTTTTTTGCCCCACTGTACTTTATGAGAACGGATGACAACAGGGCAACTTGCAATACTTGCAAAGTAGATATTTCATTTACGGGAGGAAACACTACGAATATGCAAAAGCATTTGCTCAAAAAAAACACACGATAACCTCAAATGAATGTTGTGTTTTTAATTCCGCTCCGGACTCGTGAATCTCAACCCAGCAGCAGCGATAACGTTTGCACGTCCTCTCCCGTTAATGCGGCAGGTAAATAATCAACAACAGTGCATATTATGTTAGCGCGATCTGCCTTATTACAAAACCTGCCATTACTGTGCATTTAGGTGATCATGATGAGACAGAGTCTGGCTCAGATGCTGGCAGCTCTCGCTGCAGTCTACCGTTAGCGTCTCCTTTCAGGCCAGGATAGACGAATGTCACTGAGCAGTGACTCAGTTTGTGGTAAAAGGCTGCCACAGCAGATGCCCCCGATTTTCCGTAAGTGAATGTGTTTAATTGTAGGCAGGGACATTACTGGATATTCTTGTGTAATTGCCACAGAACAATTTATGTTATACTTTGTTATTGCTACAGAAGAATATTTATTTTATTATTTTACATTTACATTTTTTTTCCTGGGGATCCTGTGACACCCCATTGAAGAGCCGTAGGCTGGATCTCTTAAGATCTCACTGTTGGGTTTGTAAGGCCATGTTACTCCTAAATTTCTATCTTGTTCAAAGAGAAGATATAAAACAAAGTTCTAAGCTAATCGACCTTAGTGTTCTCCTTTTTAAAAAAAAAAAAAAAAAGAATCGATAAGAGAATCGAATCGTTAAACAGAATCGAAAATGGAATCTGAATCGTGAAAATCTTATCAATACCCATCCCTATGTTGCACAGTTGGAATCTTATTATGGTACCACTATGGAGCTCCTGAGTGCGACCAATTCTTTCACAAATATTTCTAGAAGCAGTCTGCATGCCTAGGTGCTTGATTTTATAGTGACTGGAGCACCTGAATTCATTGATTTGGATGGGTGAATGAATACTTTTGACATGCTTGGATCACTTCTCTGGAATTCCTGTTCTGACTTGCATGTGGCTTCTCAAACTTGTGCAGAAGAAAGACTTCTTTTTTTTAAACTGATCTGAATACAGAAATCTTTATGCTTTGGGATGATTATACTTCTCAAAAAATCTGGACAACCTTACAAAGTAGAGCAAATCTAAGTTCATTGCATTTGTTTTTTTCTTTTGAAGTTTCATTGCTTTAAATAAAAATGATTTTAAATGATAATTACAGACAAAATATACGAAGCACTTTTGTTAGCCAGAATTGTCAGACTTGTGATCCAGAAATATTACAACGTCTGAAGGAAAACTTCAGACTGAACCTAAAGTTAGAATGCCAATCGAAAAGGATTCATTTAAACATGGCTTTATTTCTCCTCTAGGCTCCAACACCCAAAGCTGCAGCAGAGGACAGCATTCGTCTGATGGAGGAGCTCTACATGTTTGATGTTCTCCGTGCTGATCGGACCACTGCTGCACATGGGTAGCCCTTCTTTGTTACTCACTAGCCCTGCCCGAAGAATTAAGACCGGTAACTGAAAGAATCTAGCAAAAAATAAAAAGGGAACATTGCACTTTGCCTGTTGTTGGCGATAATTTTCTGCTGAAAAAATGTCCTGTAATTACAATTACTTCGTTCGGAATTGGCTGTAATTGTTTGTGCAACAGCTTTTCAGAGCATGTAGTGCTCATGAAGCATCTTTAATTTGACCATAAAAAGGGGGGGGAAAGGATGGAGGGTAAAGTGGACAGCGGGAATTCAGCTGGAGAGCTTTGGTGGTAAAATAACTAATGCATTCATTTTAACCATTGCCAAAATGTCAGTGATTAACCAATAGTGGTCACCAAATAATGCAACCAACCAATAGGGTGACGCTGACTATTATTCAAATATAGTAATAAAAATTAATGACAGAGTTCTGATTAATAGCATAGACCTATTAGTAACCCTGTCCTGTACTCACACAATTTGATAGAAATTGATTTTGCAATGGACTATTTCAGTTCAGGCTCATTTCGTGTCGCTCTCTTTCAGCCTGGAGCTGAGAGTGCCTTTCCTGGACCACAGATTCACAGCGTACTACCTCTCCTTGCCTGAGGAAATGAGGGTTCCTAGGGTGAGTCTGTACAATATTGGTGTCCACACTATCATGCAACTTTGCTTTGTAATAATAGTGTATTGTGTCCTGTGAAACCAGGATGGAGTGGAGAAGCACCTTCTGAGGGAGTCCTTCAAAGGTCTCGACTTGATACCTGATGAGATTCTCTGGAGGCGTAAAGAAGCCTTTAGTGATGGCCTGACATCTGTGAAGAAGTCCTGGTACACGTACCTGCAGGAGCATCTGGAGTCAATGGTAATATTTGGTAGAGAAACCTCTGACTCGGTCCCATTCACAGTAAAGTTTTTATGTTAACATTGATTTCGGCCTTCTCACAATCTAGTAAATCTCGACTGATTTCAGGCAGATTTCAGCTGGTGCAGACACCCAGGTTTGTGAATGCAATAACGCAAGAACAAGGCAGCGTAGGAAATTTTCAAATTCATAACACAGGTGCACTTACTAAAAATCAGAATTCCAAGCTCAGTGCAATGGCACCACTTTGACAGAATAAAAGATTTACTTTAACTTAAAATTTTGCATTTAAAGTAAATTTAAATTAGAACCGGCCAAGAATCCACAGAAAATTGATCAAATACACTAATCACGACAGCGTTAAAATCTTTAATTAAACCGCAGAGAGAGGTTCAGTAAATTGTAGGTGTTCCTCTTAGCTCTGTATTATGACATTGCTCGTTAGTTGATGTTGATGCTTTGATTGATTGAACAAAGTTTGCGAGTGACCCGTCTGTTTTGTTTTTTGTTGTTGTTTTTTTTAGGTGAACGATGATGACATGGAGGAAGCTTACAAGAGGTTCCCTCACAATCCCCCACGCACTAAAGAGGCCTACTACTATAGACAGGAGTTTGAGAAGCGCTACCCAGACCGTGCTCAGTGGCTCTCCCATTACTGGATGCCGCGCTGGATTGATGCCATCGATCCATCAGCCCGTACCTTGTCCATCTATAAACCTGAGAAAGACCAATGATTTGTGTGTTTGAGGGTGTAATTACAGTTAAAATTTCTTCCGCTGAGCTGAGAGAACAAAGACAAAGCTCTTCTGCTTTTAAGATTAGGCTTCAAACTTTCAGATTTTCCTTTCTGATACTGACTAGCTGGAGATGGATCAGGTGAACCTGAACCATCTCTTAGTTACCCTGCTATAAGCTCCAACTGCTAGTGGACCTTCATTGAGCACTTCCTCACTTTCCTGTTTTCACTTGCCTGGTGTTTATATGCCACTGTTGTGCATCAAACTGTCAAACTAGAGCCGCTACTCCACCACGTCGAAAGCAGCCAGTTCTGGTGGTTCGTGGATCCGACTAGAATGCCTCCTTGGTGGGACCCCGGACACGCTGGAGAGATGATATATCTTTCCTGGCCTGGGACCGCTTTATTGTTCTCCAAAAGAGAGGTCTGGGTTTCTCTGCTTAGGCTGCTGCCCCTGCATCCCAGTAGAAGAAAATGGACGGATGGAATTGGATCTTTGGCGTGCATACTGGAGGATCAAACCGCCAACCTTCTGATTAGTAGATGACCTGCTCGACCTCCTGAGCTACAGGGTGTAAGGGTGGTATCATGTTTACACTATAACTGACTGAGGTCAGTAAGTAGTGTTATCATGCTGCTACCTCCCAGCTTTTGACAGCTTTGGTTGATTCTGGTAGTTTGAATTGGTTTGGTTTGGTTTCAGTTTGTTTGGCTCTTAATCACCAAGCTAGAACTGCAGCATTGTTGGCGCTAACTAGCATATTATGCAAGTGTTTTGTAAAAGGATATTTTTCATGTTTGGCAGAAGTGAGACATGCGTAAAAGATCTAATCATTTTTTTCATGCTTGACTATGACTATGAATGACTATTCAAACAGTTTGGGAACTAGGAGTTAGACATTTCATATAACTGTCCCACCCATGGTCACATTTGAAAGTGGATTACAGGAAGAGATCACTAATATCTGCAGTCTAATGTAATTTAATAACCATATGCTACAGCAAGGAAATTGTATCCAACCTTAGTTTATTGAATCATGTTTGCACTAGGCAGTATTGCATTTGTATTTCTCTCTTAACTAATCTTTTATCTGTCTCTATTTTTCTGTGTTTTACATTAATTGACGCTAAAATAAAATTTCCTGTTGCAACAGAAACTGTTTACTTCATTTATATTTCATGCAGTACCACTGTTTACCATCAGAGTCTGCCCTAGCACCATCCATCTAGATTAACTGAGCACTGATTTGCACTGTACAAGCTTAAGACTGAACCAGTGATAAAATAATTTTAATACAATTTTTAACATTACATCACAACATATGCAGATGAAGAACAAGGCAGCTTCTATAAGTCACTCGAAAGCCAAAATGAGCACCTGTGCTATTTTGTTGTATTAGCAAAAAACAATCAGTTATGAGGCACAATGAAGTGAAACTATCAGCACACTGTTCAGAAAACTGGCAGGTGGTGGAAATTAACATTTATAATGACACTTCCTCAAACTCCACTCTTTCTTCTACCGAAACAGATCAAACTGACACAAATACAGAACTGCTATTTCACTACAGTATGAAAAATGCCATCTTTTAAATGAGCTAACAGCTATATGCGGTATGGAGAAAAACAAAACCAACATCCGGTCCCCGTGCCGTGGCTGAAGAATATTTGATGAGAAGCAGAGAGGTGACAGCTGTTTAGCGGCGCTTGTCATACATCTCTATTGTGTTCCAGTTATAAGACTCTGCTGAAAAAGGGGAAAATGCCATCTTAAGGATTCAGTTTGTTTTTCAGAAAATGAAACCTCGTTAAGTGAACTGACCTGGCTCCTCTTGGCTCCTCTTCCCCATCAGTCCAACGAAGGAGTTCACTTTATGTCCTTCATAGGAAAGACATTGAGATAAGACAACACTGAATGTCTCATTCATCCAACTACAACAAGAAAACTGTAATGTCTCTTGAGCCATCGACAAAACAATGAATTGTTTCTTTCTGTTAGTATTAAAGACTTTCTGTTGAAACATGAACAGTTCAACTGAACGGCCACATGATTGTTTTACAGCAGGTCCTGCATTACAGGGATAAATTAGCTGTCTGCTTACTTACGCTGCACTGAGTGCATCACTGAGTAGGTGACTAATTCAGATGAAACGCAAACCATGACAGAGGAAAGAGAAAATCCCCTCCTCCTCATGGCTCTTTATCTTTTCCCTCTTTGTCTCACACAGGCGTCTCCCCTGGACCACCTTCTTTACTCACTAATTAATGAGTTCAAAGAACATTAGGAAAAAAAAATCTTTGGTGGGTGTATGTTAATTAAACCCTGGGAAAGTGTGCATTTCTTGCCCACAGACACAAACACGGTGGGCAAGTGGAATTTGTGCTTTTTCTGCTCCATGCTCTGTTTGTGGAACAAAGACCTTCCACTTTTGTGGAGCGAGCTGATATCTGTAGAGCTGTCACAGCTGTGTACACCTCTCCACCCACTGTCTCCGTACATTTATAAACTCAATGTATTTTCTTTTGCCTTTAGTCTCAGTCAAAATGCACATTATTAGAGAAAAACACACAAGTCCATCTGACCCTTGCACACTTGCCTTTGCTTGTGTGTCTGATATTAAAGAGCCTCGTCCCTTCACACACTGAGGAAAGTTCCTGTTAAAGCTTAAACACTGACTCTCCCATAGTTTTCCTGGCAGTAAAAATTTATCTGGGCTTTTATGGGTTAATGTCCTGAATGCTTTTTAATGCCCTTCCATCCATTTAAAAGGGTTTATTTCATGGATGAGACACGAAGCAGAATCTGTGCGACCTGTATCTACTAAAAGGCTCAGGACGTTACATTTGTAAGGCTTTGCTGTTTACGTCACTTGCCATCACTCTGTGGTGGCAAGTGTGGTGTTCTATGCAGGAGTGTTCGGCAGGATGAAAGCTGCTAATGTCAACAAACTGAACAAATTAATCTTAATCAAGACTGATTCTGGGAGTAAAACTTGAAGACTCAGGTAGAGGTGTCTAAGAGGAGAATGCTGAAGAAATCCCTCACCATTATGAGTAATACATCCCACCTGATGTATACGTCTCTGATTGGACACCACAGAGCAGTCTCATTTTACCACATGGGAGGATTATTACATTATCACTAGTAATTTATTCTCTATTAAATTAAAAGTGATACTGTAACAGGATTACTTATAATTCACACAAGTGATATGGTGGTAAATTCAAAGTGATTATTTAATTCTTGTTAAATTATCACTGTAATAGATGGTTGTAGCTATTCATCAATTTTATTTGGCAATAATATTCATATTTGCCTATTTCCACTACTGTACATACTGATATTTATATTTGTTTTAAAATCGTAATTTTTTATTTAGCTTTATTTTTACCTGAGCTTTATTTTGTTATGTTAAAATTCAGTTTTGCGTTGTGTATGCTGATTTGTGCACAAATGAGCAGCGTACAAACCAGCTTGCGCCAGTCAAAGCTCTGAGATAATTGGCCACATATCTCGAGCTATTGGCAAAGGGGTTAGGTCTTTTTGTTCCGAGTTTTAATTAAAGAGCAGGAAAATTGCTCTAGCTATAAGGACTTCAGGACTTACTTTTGCGGGTGATCTGTGTGTTTGCTGTGGGAGGATGAAAGTAAAAATGAAAGGTTAGCATAACTGATGCATAGGAGAAGTACTTTTATTAAGAAATAGCTCTTACCCATAGAGCGCCTCCCCATCAGACCGATAAACTGATGTGGCTTTGGCTTTCTTGTCAGTCTCAGCAGGGCTTCTCTGAACGGGTTGTTGGAAATCCAGCCATTCTGTGGAGGGAGAGAAGGAATGCTTACACTGAGAGGCAGAGTGGAGTGAGAGTGGATCTTATCATTATAAAAATTTTGCGTCATCAAACTATACTTCAACTGTGTTAATACCATATCTACCTGCTCATGTCTTTATAACAAGAGAATAAAGCGGAATTCTGCCAGAACCTTATCTTAATCAATATTAGCTGAAAGACCCACCCACCGGTCCACCCACATAAAATACACCGAGTAAAGCAGAATGTATTTGGATCTTTTCTTGCCATTTTCTGTTTCCATCTCAGGATTATATTCGTGCAGTATGCATCATTGTGACTGGCAATATGGATCTTTGCGCTACTAATGTCCCGCACAGAGTGACGATGCCCATTATGACAAAGTGCCGACAGTCGCTCCTAAAGTGTGATTAAGCTAATATATAAGCCTCTATATACACCTGTTCAGTAAATTTGTGTATACATGTAATTTTAATATCTTTTAAAATACAAATATGCAACCTACAGTGTGACGCTGGGGTTTAACATACTTCTGTAAAGGGATGTCTTTGTTCTCACAAAAAGCAAGAAAAAAAAACTTAAGTCAAACTAATTTCCTTATGCCTGTTAGGCGGTACATAAATTTATTCTGCTTTCATCCACTGAAGGAGACTAAAAGATGAGCTACTTAAATAGTAGTATTTATGAATTATTAAGGAGAGAGTATAAGTCTGAATAAATACCTGGATTTGATTAGTGCTCGTCCAGTAATCAGTGTCCTCTTTTGGGTCATTTTCTTCGCCGGAAACTTGGGCGGCGGCGATGAGAACCATTAAAACTGCTACAAGCAGAGACTTCATGATCTTGCAGGTTTTCTCTCACTGTACAACAACAAGCACTCTAATGCCCAATGTATCACGATAACAGTTATCAGCAGAAATAAAGCGAGGTGAATGAAACAGGTGTGTGAGCACCAGAAGGAGCTGGAGTGTGCGCTGTTTCTTCCTCAACAAATCAACAGTAGTCCATAGCGCGTAGCCCGTGTCACAGCACTATCTCCAGCGCTGTCTGCGCACTCAGCTTCTGGAGCTGTTTGTTTCGCACGGTCTCCGATCCGTACGCTCCTATATACCAGTGTGAATAGTGTTGCTAAGTAACGCCTTAGCAGTACTATGATTACTTGAGTGAAGTTTCGGTAAGCAGCCTGTTAAGCGCAGTGATCAGAACCTGTTGTGCGTCACCGGACTTCACCGTCACTATTATGAAGAATGGCGGTGACGTCAGAAAGTACTGTTATCCAGCTTTCAGTCACGGTGAAAAGTCCGCTTTTCCTTGTCACAGAGCCAAAAACTTCAAAGTAGCTCCAACATGTCTGGGCCATTTGATTTAACGTTTTTTCATTGTTTGAATACTTTTGATGGAGGCCAGTGTTGCAGGGATATTTCTACCTAATGCTCAGTTTAAGAACATTTGTATTTAACATTTAATTGATCATTTATTCATGAATTTTTATTGCACCAAAGGAGGAGAGTGCGTGAGTGTAGTGCAAAAAGCATCTGCATTATGCAATAGAACTCCTAGCAAGCATCTCCACAGACAGCATGCTAACGCTAAGCTAGCCAAGAAATGGGAGTAATGTAAAAGCTGAGTGTTTGTCAACCCAAGCCCAGCCGCCAGACCCTGAACTTCAGCACATAACAAATGGATGAACAGACAGACTGCAGCCTCCGTTTCTACAGTACAATCACCGTGGTGATCGTTTGAAGTCTTTCGGGGCTGGTTTTCATCTTTCCCAGAGAGCAAGATGAGATTGAATTAATGTTGATTTTTCATCTGAATCATCATTATGGCCAAAATATGCTAAAATCCATATTAAAACAGATGACACATGGCAGTGTAACAGCAATGACAGTGGAATAACATTGATTCAAAGTTGTCGTGTTATAACTGAATGATTATTGTTGACCAGGCGACAACAAAGGCATTGAAAAGTAATGGATTCATAGTTGACCGGGAAATGAAAACTATTATCAACTGTTCCATTGGAGCCCTCTCAAAGTCATTCATCTATGGCTGACTGGGAAATTATATTGAAATTAGGTGAATTTATAGTTGACTGGGAAAATGTATTGAAATGCCATTGACTTACACTTGAAAAGTTGCAAAAAAACCCCAACAAGATGGCAGTGTGTACGGACATATTCAGCAGCACAGCGCACCCAACTACTGTGCACCTTTTGGGGTTTTTGTCTTTTTTATGCCTTTTCACTGCGTCCTCCTGCAATGCACTGAGGACTTTGTATTGTTACCTCTACTTTTAAGATTAGGCTTAAACTTTCCTTTATGGTAAAGCATATAGTTATAGCACCAGTCCTGAAGCACATAAGCACAGAGCCCAATTCAGACCTGATCCAGGTCTAGCAGCAAAATTATAGAAAGTCACTGCTCACCGGACTTAGACACCAGGTCCATTCAGTGCAGAAACTTCTATCTATCTTGGGAGTTAACGGTAGCCATAGTTGCCATTGTTTACATTCCCCCCAGCGCTAATGTTAGCTTAGCACTCAACTTCTTATCAGTAAAACGCAGAGACAGCACCCGCAGGGTGTCCAAATTGTTGCTGCAGATTTTAATAAAGCATTTTTGAAATCTGTACTCCCCAAATTCCTCCATCATGTTATGTATCCTACCAGGGGGGACAGGGCACTGAACCACGTATACAGCTACATCCAGCATGCCTACAAAGCGACACCCCTCCCCCACCTGGGACAATCAGACCACCTCATTCTGCTTTCTATCCCTGCATACAGCCCCTCAGGAAACAAACCCTTCCAAGCAGCTGAGTCATTAAACATGGTCTGATGATGCTCTCCTCCAGCTACAGGACTGTTTTGATCTGACAGACTGGTCCATCTTCGAAACAGCAGGACCTGGAGACCTTCATTCACTCTGTCCTTTTCTACATTAAGTGCTGTGCAGAGAATGTGACAGTGACTAAAACCATTTGGGTTTTTCCTAAGCGAAAACCTTGGATGATGAGTGAAGTAGAGGCTCTGATCAGTATGTCGGATGTGCCACGCAATGCTCAATTACATTGGTGGGAACTACTGCGTTAGCGCAGTTAGTTCGTTAACGTGTTGACGCCGTCCAGCCCCACGCACGGGGCGATCCGCGGTAACTCGTTAACGGAGATTTGCCGCGTTATGGCATTAACGTCATTTTAATGAGATTAACGCTGACAGCACTAGTGGGAACACAACGAATATGACTGCACATTTATGCTGATATCATCCTAGTGCAAAGACAAGTGGAAGCAGACAAAAACAACAAGCACGCATGCTACAAACTTTACCCGAGTCATTTAGACAGCTGTTAGCACATGATTCTCCTTATGGGGACCTGATATGTGTCAAGGTCTGCGGAGGCAGACCGTGCGGAAAGGTGTGTGGTGGACCCAGGTGCGAACACAAACAAGGATGCAGGAGTGGATTCCAACAAAACGAGCCTTTTATTATGGCTGATGAAAAGAACAAAAACAGAATGAGGGCAGCATACGTGTAGTACTCAACAGAAAACCTAAACTGGACAAAACTAAGGAAAGACTATGGCTGGAGGTACAGAACACAGGAGGTGGTAACACAGACGACGCGACACAGACTACATGAAACACAGAGACTAAATACACAAGAGGGATGATCAGGGGAAGTGGCCACACATGGGAACACAGCTGACACAGATAAACATAACAAGACATGGCAGGAGTAAACAACACTGACGGGAGACTGTCAAAGTAAAACAGGAAGTACACAGGTGCAAACAGGAGGAGAGAGAGAGCACGGGCATAGTGGGCTGGGGAAACATGGAATGAAACAAGGAGGGGAGATGAGGGCTCACAGATACACAGAGGGGCACACAGGGGGTAAAAGCCATGAAGGGAAAACACTTAGGGAACAACACAACAGGGCAACTCAGAAAACATGGCCTAAATAAGGAACAAAATACAAACATACAAGAAAACTAAGAACACTGGGCCAACATGGCCCAGGACCATGACAATATGTTTAATATGCTGCTGAGAATATAGCCCAGAAGAAGCGTATAGTATAGCTTTTATTTTGGAAAGAGCCATTTCTCTGTAATAAACTCTCTTTTCCAAAAGACGTCCCGACGTCCTGGGGCTTGCGATTTTTCCAGTCAGGCTACCAAAATCTATCTCTGCCCTGCCCGTCGGTGAGTGCATTTTGAATACAAACCTTGAATGACAGAAATTATTACAACCACTGAACTTCAGCTCTTTGGAAAACACCTGCAACACACAGCATGTTGCAGATAATCAAGAGTGGCATTACAGCTGAGTGAATGCCACCCCCAGCCCAACAGCCACACTCTGAACACTCACTCTCAACATAAAACAAATGGATGATCAATCAGGCTGTTTCTTCCTGTTCATGTTTCTAAAGTAGCGATCACTGTAACAATCACTGTTAAGTCTCTTTATGCTAGTTTTCGTCTTTGCTTTGTGCTGTGGGCTTTGTGTAATACCAAGAGAAAGCTCATATGTGTGGCCTCGTAAGTACAGGGATAAATTATGAGACAATGCCTTTTAGGTCATTTTATGGCGTCACATTAAAGTAATTTAATGAGTAATATAAGGAATTACTTTCTCCTGGGAGTAATTAAGCACTGTGCTGCATTATTTTTGAGAAAAGTGTTCAATGTAATATGTGCAATAATTACTTTTTTGGGTAATGACCCCAAAATCCATCACAACAAAGAGTGGAAATACCTCCAACACAGAGTCACTAAATTCTTATCAGTCCTCATCACTAGGTAACTCAAACATAACTCAATTTTAAGACCACTGCCACTTTACTAGGCACACCTGATGAGCCATCACATCATTAGTGAAGCTACAGACTGAATCTGCCAGTAGCAACAATCCCAATGCCATTTCTCTAATTGCATGTTCTACTTTGATTTGTAAAATTTGGTTTACTATGTAAGAAATGCATGTTGGTATACATATATCAGAAGCAAGATTTTATAAGTTCAGAATGGGTAATAATTTATAATTTACATAAATTACACATTGAGAAGGCAACTGACTGAGTCACATAGGTGTGTATCGCAATTTTTATTTTATGCACCTGTGTTTCACACTTTATTCTTTTAGTTGTTCTTATTTTTGTTGTTCAATATAAGAACCTTGTTCCTTACATTAATATCATAAACTTTTTTTTTCAGGAGTGGATCCATTACCAGATCTCTGCATGTTCAGAATAACAGAATCATACACAAAATGTAATATTGAGGACACGCCACTTGTGACCATAATGATGGCCGGGTGCAGGAGGGAAGTGTTCTGTCTTATGAGCTGGTAGCCTTGACCAGAGATGGCAGTATTTAAGACCAGTGCTAACAACTAGTCCTCGCCAGTTTGTCTTCTAACCCATTTTGGATTTTGGCCAACACATTTTCAGTTCCTGTTTTGCCTACCTTGTGTCTCCTTGTATTTTCTCCATTGCTCCAACCTGGCAAGAACCTAACTTGCGTCGACGCTGGTCACTCCTGTGAATCTCACACCACTGGCTCATGCTCTGTTTCCGTTTCTCTTCGTCTGCTTACCCTCTTGCCACATTCACCTTGGATCACTTTATCTCTCAGGCTGGACTTTCACGTCTCATGTTTCCTGAACTTAAGTATTTACCTTGTGTTTGTAAACAAAGCTTTGCTGAAAATCTATTTGTTGTGCCTCCGCCTGAATCTGCATTGGTCCTCTTTTATGCACTGGCCCTTTCCGTTATGATGGTTTTGTGAGGTGTGTCATGTCAGAGGGCAGAGGTCTTCACTTGCAGAGTGCATCATGAAAGGAATAAAGTAGAAAGCAGACACGAGAAGAGTGCCGAAATAAAGCCCACAATAACCGCTGAGTATAGTAGGCTAAGGAATGTTAACTACTCACTCTGTGGTCTATTCGTTCACCCCACTGCCCTCGCCTCCCTGCATCTCCTGATGCTTACAGATATTTCTTGTCTTGTTGAACTGAAATGCCTCAGTGTACAAAACATTATTGACTGCAAATATGTGCAGATGGAATCTGGTTTGCCTACACTAAAGAAGAGCCATGCGTATTACTGGCAAGTGCAAGGACAACTGCTCATCAGTGGGATGCAGTGGTTGTGTGAGTGTGTGTGTAGGCACAGGAGAACTACTATGTGCAAAAATTATACACTGATAGACGTGCAAAGACCAATCAGAGAAAAAGCTGATCATTTTTTTTCTGCATATTTATGCCAAGCTACCCGTCTGGCTTATGTAACAAAAAGTGTTTTATTTTATTATAATTTTGATTCATATTTTTTGCATAGTATGCATCTGCATAGTAATATAGTGCATTAGTATAACATTTCCAATGAATTAGAACTATCAATAGAACTCAACTATCAGCACTCAAGTATCAATTGTGCAGTTAGGTTTTGTCAGCTGAGGGGCGGAAACGCTACAATATTGGCCTCAGCTGCAGGCCATGTGGTTTCACTAAACTAATTTTTTAAACCTATGCTGTGTTCTGGTAATTTGACAGCATATATGCAAGCAGTTGTTTATATTGTAGGCATTTGATAACGCGACGATGTCATCAAAAAGTTTGTTCTATTTTACCTTCAGAATGACTCTCTTCACATGTACTCTCAGTTTGACTATGGCAGGTGTATTCTTAACCTGGTATGCTGGCGTTTGCTCCTGTTTAAATAGAAAAGGTGGGCAGAGCACCTTGCATTTACAACAGCTACTGATTAGAAAGAAATTATCTAGCATCAGTGCCATGTCAACCTCTCAGCAATGCATGATTGCTTGGATAGCTCCTTATCACTAAGCGAACCACCATACAGATCAGAGATGAATGTCACTGTAGCTATGTCAAATAAGGCTTTCACGGTGCAGTGGGATTTGTATGAAAAGTACATTTCACTTGGTATGAGTGAATCAGATTGTGTTTGCCACCTCAGCTCTGTACAGTCTAGGATCACCTGGGTATGTTGAGGTGCATAGTGCGCAGAGTTACTTTCGGCAGAGTCAATTGCTACAGACCTCCAAACTTCATATGACCTTTAGATTAGCTCAAGAACAGTGCATAGAGAGCTTCATGGATCCAAGCCTTACATGACCAAGCACAATGCAAAATGTCAGATTATTTAAAGGACACCACCACTGGGCTCTAGAGCAGTGGAGACATTTGGTGGATGGAGATGTTATGGTGTGGGGCTGTTTTTCAGGAGTTGGACTCCGGCTTCTAGTTCCAGTTGAATTCTGAAGGCCTCGGGGTACCAACACATTTTGGACAATTTCTTCAGAACTGCTTCAGAACTGTCTTGTGAAAATTAGCTGTTGCAGTGATGACGATGTAGCATCTTCTTGGTTTGAAACAAAGTGTTTTGTGAAAGCACTGGAAACTACCTAACATGGGTTCTATCAGACTCTATCAGCCTCCAAAACCAATCTTGTGGTTTCTGTATTCCTTAGCAGCCTTAGCATAATCTCCTTAAACATTAGAAAATGTTCTCTAAATCTAGTTTTGCCAAACTGGTGCAGCAGGTCTCTTGGTTGGTACTTATGCATTTCAATTTAACCAAAAGACTACGCTATAGATAGCTAATGAACTGGTTTAGATCAGCGGTCCCCAACCCCTGGGCCTCGGTCCGGTACCGGTCCGTGAGTCGTTTGGTACCGGGCCGCGAGAGTTGAGGCTCAGGTGTGAAATGTATGGTTTTCAGGGTTTTTATCGGTTTTCAGCGTTATTTTGTTATCGTTTTTATCGTTTACTCGGTTTTCCTGGGTCTTTTCACGTGTGTTATGAATAAATTTTCTTTTTTTCGGTACCGATAATAGTTTTATTTTGTTGTATTTATCCGCGACACCTTAAAGGCCGGTCCATGAAAATATTGTCGGGCATAAACTGGTCCGTGGCGCAAAAAAGGTTGGAGACCGCTGGTTTAGATTATTGCCCATTAAAGTGATCACAGACCATACTTGGACTCCAGAAAGTCTCACACAATATTGTCTCATATTTTATAGGTTTGCTGAGCACACACAAACACACAGTTCCATAATCAACTACTGTGTGTTGCATTTAGTTCTGCTTCCTTTGTATTATTTCCTTTGTTCTTTTTCAGGTCATTTATTAACCTCCTCTTGTGTGCTCCCTTTTCTAAAGAAGTTTGGATTTTGTTGGGTTTCCCCCCCTCTGTGGATACTCTGCATGCATCTTAATTAAAGGTTAGTTTTCAGTTTGACTGCTGGTTTCTAAGTAGTCACACCCAGGTCTGACTACTGCCACACCTGTTCTCAATAAAGAAATAAAAAAATCACTTTGAAAGGACATGCCTGACAAAGCAGGGTCGACCAAAAGATCCTCAAAAGACAGACATCATGCAGCGATCCAAGGAAATTCAGGAACAAATGAGAAACAAAGTAATTGGGAGCTCTCAGTCTGGAATGTATCATAAAGCCATCTCTAAAGCTATGGGGAGTAGTAAAGCGCTATACAAATACAGGCCATTTACCATTTACCATTAGAAATATATTAAGGCAAAGCTAGCCTGCATGTCAGAATTCCAAGACAAAAACCAGTTCTGAGCAAAAGGAACATAAAGGCTCATCTCAGTTTTGCCAGAAAATATTTTGAAGATACCTAAGACCTTTGGGAAAATACTTTGTGGACTGATGAGACAAAAGGTGAAGTTTTTGGAAGGTGTGTTCCATCTGGTGTAAAAGCAACAGAGCATTTCAGAAAAGGAGCATATTTTACCAATAGTAAAATATGGTGGTGGTAGTCTGATGGTCTGGAGCTGTGTTGCTGCCTCAGAACCTGGAAGACTTGATGTGGTAAATGGAGCCATGAATTCTGCTGCCTACCAAAACATCTTGAAGGAGACTGTCTAGCCATCTGTTCCTGACCAGAAGCTGAAGCACACTTGGGTTCTGCAGCAGGACAATGATCCAAAACAGACTTTGGAGGACCTAGTCAAAGTCCTGACCTGAATCTGATTGAGCATGACCATAAAAAGGCGGTTCATGCTCAAAAACCCGCCAATGTGGCTGAACTAATTGAATAACAAACCCCTTCATTTAGAAGCTGTGTTTTGTGCTTACTTGTTTTAGTTTTGTTTAGTTTTTAAATTTGTTTAAAAACTGTGACAAACATAAAAACATTTTCACACCACTGTATTAATGTGAGCAGGCAGCTGCCGGTATTCTTCCCTAAAATTATCCAAACCTGTTCTCATCTGCATGCTAGTGGCAGACCAGCCAGTTTTGATTGGTGCTGAACAGTGAACACAAGTCACACCAAAGGACTAGCATTGTTTGTTCTGTTCTGTCCTGAATTGATGCCTTTCTACAGTCCTATCCTGATTTCCTCATGTCTCTTGTAAAGCCCAACTAATTATGGTACTTTTCTGCAATTTTAGATCCAATTAATTGTATTATAACAGTGTTTGGCCATATTAGTAGGTCATTTCAATATTTTTCACATGTAACTATATTTAATGTCACAGTGTGTAGTAGGACTCAGGTGCAGAGCGGTGTTCAATGCAAGGAACAACGTTTATAAAGTCACCAGGTGTAGATATATACAGTGGGGAAATAGCGGGGGTCCAAAGTCCAAAGGGAAAGTCTGGGAAGGGGCTCACATTCACTCTCACTCCTCTCTTCACACACGTTCACACGTCGGGTCGGTCATGGGTCCAGGGAAAGTGTCTCGCACAATCATCCAGCGATGAGACTGTCTGCGTCCCAGCCTTAAGTGTCCAACCCGTAATTGGAGCCTGATGAGACACAGGTGTGTGTGCGCCGAGGGCAGGAGCCTGCAGTGGGCTCCGCCCTGGCGGGGAGGCAAGAGGAGAACGTACACAAAAACACATGTGGCCTTGTGGGGCTGGCCGGGCAGCCAACGCGAGCCTCCGGCGACCCACCAGACTTACCTGGATGCCTGCGATGAAAGCATGAGAGCACGCCTTTGTCCAGGATAGCTGCCCGAGGCACCCAGGAGCGTTCCTCTAGTCCGTAGCCCTCCCAATCTACCAGGTACTGGAATCCCCTACCCCGGCGTCAGGAGTCCATGATGCGTGAGATGTTGTACACCAGCTGGCCATCCACGAGCCAGGGGGGCCTGGATGGAGGGCACAACGGGCTGGAGAGCACCAGCTTGATCTGCAACACATGAAACACATTGTGAATGCGCATGTTGCGAGGAAGCTTGAGGTGTACAGACACAGGGGTGATGATGGCGTCAATGGCAAAGGGACCAATAAACTGAAGTGACAACTTCTTTGATTCAGTCCATAATGGCACAAAGCGAGTGGACAGCCATATCTGTTGGCCCACAGCATACTCTGGAGCAGGCGTTCGACGGCGAGCCGCACGCATCTTATTCTGTTCTTTGGTGCGGAGCAGAGTCGCCCGCCAAGCCCGCCGGCACCTGCGGAGATGAGCCTGCACAGAGGGGACGGTGTGCTCACCTTCAATGGTGGGAAGCAGAGGCAGTTGGTACCCCAAGGATGCTTCAAAAGGTGACTTGCCTGTGGCGGTGGAGGTGTGGCTGTTGTGTGCGTACTCTATCCAAGGTAGCTGTTCACTTCAGAGGGACTGGTTGTGGGAGGTGACACAATAGAGGGCAGCCTCAAGCTCCTGGTTTGCTCGCTCAGTCTGTCCATTGCTCTGTGGATAAAACCCGGAAGAGAGACTGACCTTGGCCCCCAAGGCAGAGCAGAATTCTCTCCAAACTCTGGAGGTGAACTATGGGCCTCTGTCCGAAACTACATTCTTGGGGATCCTGTGGAGACTGAAGATGTGAGTGGTGAGGAGTCGAGCCATCTCCAAGGCCGTAGGCAGTTTCAGGAGGGCGACGAAGTGAGCTGCTTTGGAGAAACAATTGACAATGGTGAGTATAGTGGTGTGACCTGCAGAGGGTGGCAAACCGGTGATGAAGGCAAGGAGATGTGTAACCACGGCCGAATTGGTGTGGGGAGGGGCTGGAGAAGTCCTGGTGGAGGATCTGAGGACAGACAGCGGAAGGCACAAAAAGGCGTCCTGGAGGGCCGGTTCCTGGATCTGGCTCCAATTCCTGTGCCTCATGGATAAGAGATTCTAAGAGACAGCCCCAATCACACAGGCAGCCCGGAGGATGGTCCCGGGGTCCGATTCCCACTCCGAGGTGGAGAACTGCCGTGAAAGGGCGTCTGGCTTCACGTTTTCGGGAGTGTAAGTGATGGTGAAGTTAAAGTGAGTAAAGAATAAAGCCAACCTGGCCTGCTGGGAATTGAGACGCTTGGCCGAACGGAGGTACTCCAGGTTCTTGTGGTCTGTCCACATGATGAATGGCAGCGCTGCCTCCTCCAACCAGTGTCTCCACTCCTCCAGGGAGAGTTTGATAGCCACGAGCTCATGGTCACCGATGTCATAATTGCGCTCTGCAGGAGAGAGACGTCGAGAAAAGACAGCACATGGATGGAGCTTACCCTCCTCCTGCTGGGACAGGACCGCTCCAACCCCAGAGTCCGATGCGTCCACCTCCACAATAAACTGCCAAATGAGATCCATTGATGGAGAATGGGTGCTGTGGAGAACTTGTTTTTGAGCAGAGTGAAAGCACGCTGTGCGGCAGAATCCCACTGAAACGGAACTTTGGGAGAGGTAAGATTGGTAAGCAGAAGAGCAATCCTACTGAAGTCACGGATGAATCGTCTGTAGAAATTTGCGAAGCCCAGGAAGCGTTGCAACTGCCGACAGTTGGGAGGAACCGGCCATTCCACCACCGCCTGCACCTTCTCCAGGTCGGTCCGTAGGTTCCCCCGCTCGATAATGTAGCCCAAAAACGCCACCGAGGTCACATGGAACTCGCACTTCTCCCCCTTCACAAAGAGCTGGTTCTCCAGAAGACGTTGAAGGACCTGCCGCATACAGCTGATGCTCAGCAAGCGTTTTCGAAAAAATTAGAATGTCATCCAGATAGACAAACACACAACGGTTAACAAAGTCACGGAGCACATCATTAACCATGGGCATCACAAGATATTCAAAGTGGCCCAAGGGAGTGTTAAACGCAGTCTTCCACTCATCTCCCTCCCTAATCCGGAGGCAATGCATGTGACAGTTAACACTCTACCCCATCACTTTTCCTTTCTCCCAGTCAATATGCGGGTTATGGAGCACGAGCCAGGGATGACCCAACACGAGCGGCATGAGTGGTGCTTTGAACGTGAAAAAACAAATCCTCTCAGTGTGGTTGCCGGATAGGGAGAGGGAGAGAGGCTCAGACACATGAGTTATGTCGGGCAGGCGTTGACCAGATAGCGCGTGAACACTGAGCGGCTGGGCAGTGTCTCTAAAGAAATTTAGGGGAGGGGAGGTGTAGATGAAATTTTGCTCTGCACTGGAATCAATAAGCACAGACAGAGGCAGAGACACAGACGGTCCTGAAGCAGCTGCATGATATAAGCAATTTTAGTCCCATCATTAGAAAACACTTGAGGTTGCTGTCGAAACTGAATTGAGTGAGAAATCCGGCACATTTACCAACTTCTCCAGTAAAGGGTCTAGGAGTGGGAAGGAATCTGTCAAAATGAACTGGTGTGGGTGTGGAGGCTGACACACTTACAGCGGGAGCTGGTTTGGCCGGTGGAGACATGGTGGCAGGTGGAGATGCCGGCAGAGGTGTTAACTGGGCCACGGCTTGTCTAAGGCTTGTAAGCTCACCTCTGATGTGAGCAAACATTTGCTCATGGCGCTCCAAGATTGCTATCAAGGTGGCGAGAGTAAGAGTGGAAGTCGCTGGGTCTGCTGAGTCCATTTCGTGGCTGGATGATTCTGTCATGGTGTGTAGTAGGACTCGGGTGCAGAGCGGAGTTCAATACAAGGAACAACATTTATTTACAAAGTCACCAGGCGCAGATATATACAGTGGCGGAATAGCGGGGGTCCAAAGCCCAAAGGGAAAGTCTGGGAAGGGAATCACATTCACTCTCACTCCTCTCTTCACACACGTTCACACGGGGAAAGTGTCTCGCACAATCATCCAGCGATTAGACTGTCTACGTTCTTGCAACAAAGATTATAAATCTTTGTTGCAAGAGAGAGATTAAGAATCTTTTTTGAAAGCGTGTGCATGATCATGACAGGCAGCAATAAACTAGAATATTTTCTGATGACAAAGAATAAGTCAAATTCCCAGAGAAAATCTGTGCAAGCACCAGTAACAAACTACTAACAGACAGAGGCGTGCGGGGTTCAAACCCAAGACATTTCTGTTGTGTGGCAGCTGTGACAACTACAGAGCAACAGCCATCATGACACCTATTAGAGTCCTTGACTCAGTAGGTCATAACAAAACACACAGTTTTGTTGTGTGCTGTGAATACAAACAGTGGCTTTACTTCAGTAAAATAATTTCTGCAATGCACTTCTTTTCCTTTGTGGCTAAATTGCTTTCAGTGCTGAGTTTGCTTGCATGAACATTGCTGTGACCTTCTGATGGAGATGGTCCCCTGGGCTTCATCTAGATAATGGATGCTCACTTGTGGGCGGGGGAAGATGTGAAAGGAATATTGATAATCCACTGTCTGGGATAAAGAGGAAATGAGCTTCAGCTCAGACACAGAATTTGCTGCATGGACAGTAAATATCAAGTAAATGGTAATATTTTGACTTAATGTAATTTCAATAGGTAAAATTTTTTATGCCAAACTGAAAATATTTGTACAAATGTATATTGTTTTGCAGATTAGCACAACAGAATATAATCCTGCCATTAGAAACAATTAGAAAACCATCAATGAGTGATTGTTTAATAGCATTTTTAATTTGGGAGTGTTGTGCTGAGTTAAACTGACCATTCAAAGTGTTTATATCACCCATTTTTGTCTCTGCTCTCACAGATGTTGATTGTCCTGTTATTACAAATATTAAGGCTTTGCAGGATACTACTCTGGATACTTTGGCTCCTCCTAAACAGAAAGCCTCAAATCTGAAGTGCTCGACTCCCTGGCATAACTTTAAAACGGACATCTTATAGCAGATAAGCTGTAAGCTGGAGAGGAAATGGCATCTTAACCAGTTTAGATGATCTTCATTTAGCTTAGAAAAAGCACTCGATAGAGCTAGGACATCTTACGATCCCTTTTCAGCACTGTAGCCTTAACCAGCTATGACTTCATTAATCTATCGACAAATAAAATTTTTAACCAGAGAAAAAAATAATCCATATTGTATGTGACTGCTTTCAGTACTGCTGACATTTATTTATGCTTTTCCTCTCTGATTGCTCTATTCTGGGTTGCTTCCTCCAAACCATCAGCACATCTATTCATCAGCGACTCCATTCCTACAAAACTGCTCAGAGAAGCCATACCATTGATTAATGCTTCAATCAATGATTAATCTAACCTTATTAGTACTTCAAGGTGGCAGTAATTAAGCCAATACTTTGAAAGCCATCACTTGACCCAGCTGTCTTATACAATTAGAGACCAATCTCCAACCTTCCTTTTATTAAAAAAAAAAAAGAGCAGCTGTAAAGCAGCTAGCAGATCATCTGCAGAGGAATGGCTTATTTGAGGAGTTTTAGTCAGGTGTCAGAGCTCATCACAGTATAGAAGCAGCTTTAGTGAAGGTTACAAATGATCTTTCTATGGCATTTGAAAGTGGACTCTGTGCTTGTCCTGTTAGATCTCAGTTCAGCATTTAATAAAGTTGACCACAATATTTTATTGTAGTGTTTATAGCATGTGGTAGGTATTAAAGGTACTGCGCTGCAGTGGTTTGAATCATATCTAACACTCTCAATTCCATTTTATTTACAAGGCACCAAATCACAATCGCCTCAAAACGCTTTATATTGTAAGGTAGACCCTACAATAATACATACAAAGAAAAACCCAACCCAGTGGGAAGGAAAACCTTTTAACAGGAAGAAACCTCTAGCTGAACCAGGCTCAAGGAGGGATGGCCATCTGTTGCAAATGGTTGGGGGGAGAGAAGGAAGACAGGATAAAGACATGCTGTGGAAGAGAATGCTGAGCTGAGGTCTAGCAGGACAAGCACAGCGTCCACCATCAGAGGCCATAAGAAGATTGTTTGTAACCAATGTTCCCTCTAAGCTGCGCGCCTGCGCAATTGAGCACTGCTGGCACGAAAATCTGCGTTGCGCACAGAAAAAAAACTAACCTGAATTGAAATTAAAATTAATACTTTAACAATCATGTTTTGCAGTGTCAGTCAGTGACTGGGATCAGAACGATGCCACCTTATCCCATAGTCCAGCCAATGATGCGATTCACATTCGTATATACGCAGCTAATCAACGTGGTTGACAGGCTATGACAGCGTCCTTATGTGCCGACACCGGTGTTTTAGCTGCTGTGGAGTGAAGCCACGTTAATGACAACGTGTACAACCATTGGAGATGTGAGCAGGACAGATGGAACAATTAATGGAAAAAGTGTGGACTTTATACCAGTTTTTAAACTGTGTTGATCGGCCACGTAAAACCAGAGTTATGATAAAAATATCTGCAATGTTTGGTTTTCTTCCTGAATACTGTTGTTGTTTATATTTACTGCGAGAAGACACGGTAAAAACTGCGTTTTATAAGGAAAACTACAAAGCTCCTCCTGTGAGCAAAAACAAAACCAAAAAAACCCCCACCCTTTCCTATTGGTCGACAAAATGTATCATGTGGACCAATCAAAAAATGATATGGCAACATGGCATTTAGTTGTTTAGGACGGGGGAAGTTTTAGGAGTGACGGCGTTGTTTTGAGATTTGAGAGTTTTGGGACGTTTAGCGCAAATCTTGTGTAGTTAGTGTGTAGTTAGTGTGTAGTTAGTGTGTAGTGTAGTCAATAGTGTTGTTGTGTGTGTCAGAACAATGAGGCGCCTGCTGAGTGTTACAGGTGTTACAGCAGTGACACATCTGCTGCTGCCAGGCCTGCAGGTATCAGGCTGTTGTTCTCCTTCATCTCATAGTGGACAGAAATTATTTTTTGGAGTGGCACAAATAATTTGTGTGGCATCAGATTTGATGCAGAACAGCTGATTGTTCTGTGAATAGTTTGAAATGTTTATTTAAAAAACACCTTGGCTGCATTTTTAGGTAAACAGCTGAAGAGTTGAAGAAGTAACTATATAATTAGTTACCCAACATTGGTCGTTATATACTGTATTTGCAGACAGAGAGTTACAGGGCTCTCTCCCAGACCACAGACTCAGACTCATAATACAAGTCAGAGCTTTATTTAAAAAAAAGAAGAAAAAAGAAAGTTGTGTTTTCAAAATTGCACAAAATTTTTTAATTTTCATTGTAAGTGGGCTAAAGCAGTTAATTAAAAGTAGTCTAACATAAATGTAAATGCTGTAATTTGATTACTTTAATAAACCATGTAACTTGAATGGATTCGATGCTGGCGTGACCACAGTGCACGTCTGCTGTTGCTCACAGTGGTCCAAGGGACGCTCAGGGAGTTTGTGTGTTCGCTCAGACACATGAAAAATTAGAGGGGACATTGGTTGTAACCTTCACTAAAGCTGTTTCTATACTGTGATGAGCTCTGACACCTGACTGAAACTCTTAAAATAAACCATTTCTCTGCAGATGATCACTATGCTGAGTGCTTGAGACCTCCAGCAGATCCAGCTTCAGGAAAGGAAGCCCAACATGTTTTCACTACTATTGGTTGCCGTATGAGAGCAAAGAGTCTACAAAGAGTCTACCTTCATGTCCTTGGGAGAAAGGACATGGAGGTACACGTTTTTTTTTTCTTTCTGCCATTTAGACTTTTGGTTTAAGCAAAACAAAGATTCATGTTTGGTTCATTAACTCCGTCTTCAAGTCTAGCAGACACTGGGACGTTGTGGCGCCAGAACAGCAAAATCGGGTTTTGGTAATAATGGATTGGATTTATATAGCGCTTTTCTAGGCACCCAAAGCGCTTTACAATTCCACTATTCATTCACTCTCACATTCACACACTGGTGGAGGCAGCTACGGTTGTAGCCACAGCTGCCCCGGGGCAGACTGACAGAAGCGAGGCTGCCATATCGCGCCATCGGCCCCTCTGAACTAACACCAGTAGGTGGTAGGGTAAAGTGTCTTGCCCAAGGACACAACGGCCAGGACAGAGAGAGTTGGGGGATCGAACCGGCAACCTTCCGGTTACAGATTAGCTTCCCAAGCTGAACCATGGTCGCCCATAATGAAAAGAAAAAATTGTATTGAAAGATAAAAAGAAAAAGAAAACATCGGGATTAAAAATTACTTTGAGACTGAAAAATAAGAGCTGCAACTGAAAAAGGAAACATTGACACTGAATTAATAAAAAAAAAATTTCTGGTGGGTTTTTAAAATAAAGTTTGATTACACTAACAGTTCTTTTACCAGCAGCTCAGTCCTGTTAGCTAGATGACTTTCCTGTGGTGCTCTTACCCCCTAGAAGTTAGAGGCACGTAGTACTGCTGGTGCACAGGCTTCATAAAGGCACTAACACAAAATATTCAGCATCCAAAGATCACACGACAGCAAAAACTGGGAGTTTTTAGCATATCTTATAATAATGAATATAGTTATTATAGCATATAGTTAGGGCTGCAGCAGGTGACAATGTGTTTCTTTTTCAGAATCCTTTTTCTTGACTTGGTCTCATCTTCCTCCTCCCACCCCAACCAGTTACATCAGATGGCCCCGCCCCTCCCTGAGCCGCGTTCAGCTGGAGGTTTCTTCCTGTTAAAAGGGAGTTTTTCCTTCCCACTGTCGCCAAAGTGCTTGCTCATAGGCAGTGTTGGGGAGTAACGGAATACATGTACCGCCGTTACGTATTTA
>NW_005187685.1:271918-273763 GCF_000239375.1 Pundamilia nyererei | reverse complement strand
GAATACGTTACAGAATACATTTTGGGGCATGTATTCTGTAATCTGTAGTGGAATACATTTTAAAAGTAACCTTCCCAACACTGCTCATAGGGGGTCATATGATTGTTGGGTTTTTCTTTGTATGTATTATTGTAGGGTCTACCTTACAATATAAAGCTCTTTGAAGTTTGGAGCTGTGTAAATAAAACTGAATTGAATTGAAATTGAATTGAAGCTTAGTTAAAAAACAACAACAACAAAGTGTGCTCTTCAGTTTTAGATACTGAGACACCATTTAACCTGCAGATGAAGGCAGCTTCGGCACATTATTGGGGTTTTCTCGGTTTACTTTGTATTATCGTAGTCACATTACACTATAAAGCACCTTGAAGCAACTCTTGTTGTGATGTGGCGTTATATAAATGAATTTTAATTGAATTAAATTCAATAAAAATTTGAGATGTTTAAGTGTAGTGACTTGAACAAGGCAGTAGAGGGTTTGTTAGAGATCTTTGAGAACAAGCAGTTTAATATAGGCAGACCCATCATTTTAATTGGGACAACTCTTCCCATGAGTGATAAAGGTAAAGTTTTCCAACTTCCAATCATCTTCTACTGTTTGTAGTAGAGGAATACGGTTCAATTGTTCAAAGTCTGAGCACCTGGTGGAAAATTTTACTTAAATATCTAATGTTACCCAACTGTAGTACAGTGGTGGAGGTGCTCTGAAATTTACAATTCAAATTTATGTAAAACCGCCAATCAGAATTTCCAGTTTAGTCGCTCTAATGCCTAACCCTAAAGAGACAACTGTGGTTTGTAATTTGTTGATGGATCAATAATCTATTACATGTGTATTATTGGCTGAGTGTCCACCCTTGATAAAAACCTGTTTGGTCAGGATGTATTATGAATAGAATTTTTTTTTCTCATTTTCTAGCGAGGGCAAAGTATTTTAAATTGTTTCGTTAAGATGGGCAGCTAGCAGCGTCTGCGAAATGCAAATTATATGCGAATTACAACCAAGACTCACCTCCCAACCCCACCTGTGTCAATTTTTATTTTTTATTGTCAAAATATTTTTTGAATACCAATGTAAGCTATTCCAGTTTCATTTTTCTTAATCTTTTAGTGACATTTTTTTTGTTGTTTCTCAGTTTTTTCCAGTTTGTGCTGTTTTGGCTCAATAGACAGTGGGACACTAAATAGCACAAGTGTTCTGTTGGCATAATATGAGTCTTCATGATATGATCAGACCTTATGAGAAATATAATGTGTCTTTGTAGTGCCTGCTTGTACTCTGTAGTGTTTTGGTTCCACTGAAGCCTTTTCAGAGAGCCATTAGAACAAAATGACAGTAAGTAGTTTCAATAGTCTAGCATATAAACGCATTAGTGATGGGAGGTCCAGCTCTTTTCAAAGATTCTGCTCTTTTGTCTGAACTTTCTTTTAAGAAAGTGCTCTTTTAGCTCCCAAAAGGCTCTTCGTTTAGTATCAGGCAGTGCCTTCAATTTTAGCCTAAAGCGAGGGTGCTTTGCTCAAAACAGGACACGTTTCCAGGGTCAGTGGATAGGAGCCGGAGGAGCGAGCACAAGTTCTACTCCGGCTTGCCCTGAAAGAGAGATGGGTGAATGGTTCTTAGATGCTGTACATGTTTCATTTTTACAAAGTCTGCACTTTGCAGAATTCAGTAACATTGAAATGCAGCCAGATGCTGCTCCTTTTCCATTTCCACTTTTGATGCAAAAGAATGCAGAATTCCACATTTACTCCTGTGAATCAGGAACAGTGTTGGTTCCCACAACTTAGACATTCACATTACTCACACTCTCATTACACATACATATAGGATCTTGGGGGTGGGCA
>NW_005187685.1:256976-270765 GCF_000239375.1 Pundamilia nyererei | reverse complement strand
GTCAAGTCTGTCCCGTATTCAGCAAGTGAAAATAAAATAAACAATAAAAGGTGAATCAAATGGACCATTATGGCAAGGCTGGGATGGTCAATTTGGTAAAGTAAATCCGTTGGGTATCTTTCTTTGCCTTTAGACAATAATTCTGATGCAAAAGAGCCAAACAGGACAGGCAAAAAAAAAAGGAACAGTGTTGGTTAAGTTACTTGAAAAAAGTAATCAGTAACGAATTACTGTAATAAGGTAATAAAGCAATAAATCTTTCAGCCCAATTCTACTTTTTCTGCATAATCCATAATATAAAATGTAATCAAATGAAAAAGTCTTCATGCACTTTATGCACATTGCATCAAGCAAAAATTAAATTATATGCAACAGTCTTTAACTTGAAGAAATTGCTAAACATTTAAACCTATCTTCTGCATATTCCAGCACATAAAATAAATTTTTTTTTTGTGTTTACACTCACTCTTTCAAATAGATGCAAGTAAAACACAGCAGAAAATAAATCAAATCAAAAGCTCAGCAGCACTAAGTCCTGTAGCTCTTAAATCTGTTTAGCAGGAGTGGGGTGGGTGGAGGTTTGCCTGGTGCCACAGTGATCATGTCAGTGGGAGATCTGGGGGTTTCTCTGTGAATTTCACATTCCCGTGGCAGCGTGATAGGTACTTGCTCAGACGTTTAAGGGTTTTTTTTGCAGTTAAAAGAAGTTTCCTTCCCACGCACTGTACAGAGGACGCGAATGTTTTGTCACTTTTTACGGAATCAAACTCAAAGTAATGTGAGTACTTCCACGCTTTAAATGCTGCACGGTCATGCTCTCTCCCACACTCGATGTTGTTGATCTGCACAAGTCTGTTACCATGAACGTCGCACTTTCCGCAGCAATTTCCTAATGTTGTAAACCTGCTCAACATTTGGCAATAAACTGATTCTGATTCTGATTCACTTGCTTATGTCATTGTCATAAGACAGTCTCACAAACAAAATCACGGTTTTGTAACGCAGTAAAGCAGCGTGCTCACGGGAAAGTAAGTGTAATCTAATTACTTTTTCTGCAACAGCAATCCCTTACTTTACTCGTTAGTTGAAAAAAGTAATCAGGTTACTGCCCATATCTGCTCAGGAAGACAGGGTCCATTACATGAAGCTAAATTATATCAGATAAATACAATTCAAACAATGAGTTCATATTTCTTTCAAAGCCAGTAATGTAGGGACAGAACAAGTGAAGTAGTAGTAAGTGCTTCACAACAATGTTTCTGAACTGGCACTTCAGTTTATACTGTTTATAACCATTTATTGTCATTAACCCTTGTTTTGGACCTGAATTCAGACTCAATACACACAGTGAACTATTTATAAGACTTTTATTTGCACAGGCGAGAGTAGAAAACGTGGCTAGAGCCAGAGTGAAAAGCAAAGGGAACAATGGAACGGGAATTCTGCAACAGAGGGAGAAGAGGTTACTGAATGGGTAAGGGAGTTTGAGGCTAAGGTGAATACGTTTGAGGTGGTGTTTGCTTACTTCCAGGTCGGGGTATCCATGGAAGTGTGAGGAGTGAAACAGCGAGAGGGAATGTTTTCTGCATTTCCAGAAGCATTGTGACAGGCAGGAGGCAGAATGATGAGCCTAGTAGGAAACAGACCATGGAAGTGGAATCAGAGAACCAGCGCTAGAGAGATTACGGCAGGAGGTCAGCCCAGAAGATTGTAACGAGGAGATCTAGACACAGGGAAGGAACAAGCAGAAGTGGAATACAGGTGAACCCTAGTTACCACTAAAGGAAAAACTGGTGAGAAGTAGCAGGCAGCGCTGGTTGAAGAAGCCCTCCTGCTGATTGTTTGCAGATGAGGCCCAGGTGAGATGCTAGAAACTCCACCCCAATGGGTGGACACAAGACGTTCCGGACACCAGGTGGAAAAACTCTCAGACACTCCCACGGAACTGACTTTCTGAATGATGAAGTTTTTTTCATTCCAAGACTGGAATGTTTTTCTCCCATTTTCAGTTCAGTTCAATCAAATTAAAAAACATTATTTTTTTGTCTTGGTTTTGTTAGTTTCTTTGGTGAGCCTTTTAACACTGATGTATAAATCATTCAAAAAATGAGCCAAAGTTGGGTCTGGACGAAGCAAAAAACCAATTTTGAATTCTAGTTTTAGGCAATTTGTTACTAACAGCCTGTCACAAGAAGACATATTTTTAAGCAGAAAAAAAAAGAAAGAAAACAAAGCCCCCAGAGAGTCAATAAAATCCCTGAACGAGGGAATGAACTGGCAAGAAAATAAAAAAATAAAAAAAAAATCTAAGAAATTCCTATTGAGCAGCAGGCCAGCAGCATAAGAGAAAACCTAGTTTTTACAGGAATACCAGAGAAAGCAGAGGAAGACTCTGTGAAAAACAGTGAGATAATTTATTCAGACTCACCGGAGGACACAGTAAAAACCATCTGCTTCCATTGTGTCCACCGCTTGGGAGGAAAGCAAAGGATGCAAACCCAGACCAATCGTGACCACATTTGAACACTTCAAGCAAAAAGAACTGGAGATGCACTCAGTTGAATTGAGTGGAACAGACTTCAGATTGAACAAGAAGATCCTAGAGCGAAGCAAGGTCTTGTTCCTGATCTGAAACATATAATCCAAGAAGCTGTCATCACGATCGATAAGTTGCATGTCAATGGGCTGCTCTATCGCAACCAGAACATGGCTTTAGTGAGCTTGAGGTGATCTGTATCCACACAAACATCTTTTCCTGATTCTTTCTTCTCACTCTCCTTTTCCAATGCGTCAATAAACAATGAATTTTAATTAATTATAAATATTAATCCCGGTCTAATCATTATAGTGTGTTTCATGTTAATAAAGGTGGGATTGAAAGAGATTGAAATCTCCCCAATTTACCCCTCATTACACATGAGAGGGTAAAGGTCTTAACATCCAGCCTTTTTCTGCTAATAGTAAATCATCTTTATTCTTAATCAAAGATGTATTTAAAGTATCCATCCATCCATCCATCCATCCATCTTCATCCGCTTTATCCGAGGCCGGGTCACGGGGGCAGGAGCCTAAGCAAAGAGGCCCAGACCTCCCTCTCTACAGCCACCTCCAAGGCGTTCCCAGGCCAGCCGAGAGATAGATTTGGAGGTGCTGATCCTCATTCCCGCTGCTTCACACTCGGCTGCGAACCGTTCCAGTGCGAGCTGGAGGCCCCCACCCGATGAAGCCAACAGAACCACATCATCCGCAAAAAGCAGAGATGAGATTCTGAGGCCACCAAAGCGAAAGCCTAGAAATCCTGTCCATAAAAATTATGAACAGAACCGGAGACATAGGGCAGCCCTGGCGGAGCCCATCACCCACCGGGAACGAGTCCGACTTATTGCCGGCAATGCGAACCAAGCTCTTGCAACGGTTGTATAGGGATCGAATGGCCCGTAGCAATGGGCCAGACACCCCATACTCCCGCAACACTTAATTAGACTTATTCAAAGTATAAGTCTAATTAATATGATGAATGAGAAATGCAGTTTGAGTAATGAAATTTATTGTGATGTTGTCTGTATGTGCGTGTGTGTCCTGGGGTTGTTGTACCAGCAGGGAATGTAAAGATGGTGGACAGCCTGGAGCTGTCCGGATGTCTGTGGTCTGTAGTGCTTGGTCAGAATGACTAAGTGATTTGAAAGTTTAAACTATGCTTTAAATCATGTTGAAGCAAGGTCACAAAGAGAGAGAGAGAGAGAGAGAGAGAGGTGTAGCTGGACATCAGGTGATTAAATATGACTGGATGTCACAGTTGTTGACATTTAATCGTCATCAACAGGAAATACAGAGATAAGTGCATCTTTATGCCTGGATATGCCCGTTAACTTCTCCAACCTCTGTCCTCTCAAAAATTTGGTTAAAACAGCATCAAACACACAAATTACATAAAATAATGTAAACACAAAGCACGGTTCACCCGAAGGCATGTGTGTGGACAAATAACACCTCTAACACCATCTTCCACAATGCACGTTTCTCCTGTTTTACAGAAATAGTCTCAAAGACTATTTTTGCTGTGCATGTGTGTGAGTAATTCTTTAAAAAAAGATAATAAAAAACAAGTATTTTAGGCATGTAAATAAAGTTAGATAATTTCTATTGCTCAGTATCTAAGAAATTTCAACTCTCACAGACTGTGATGAGATTTGCCAAATTGTGTCAAATTTTAGAACGCCTGGCTATGTCTTCACTAAAACCTTACTAACTTTGGACTGTTTCACTTCAGCAGAATCAGTCTTTGTTGTCATTATGGTGATTCATGACTTTCTGAAGTATATTGTCTACCACAGCATATTTTCAAAGGGGTTATATGCTATAAAATACAAAAAAATTAGACGAGAACAAATTATATTTTTTTAAGTTCCATCCTCAGTTACTTTGACACAATAGCATCTCCATTCAAGCTGTGCACCGCCTACTGGGTATTACTCATAGGATCAGAGAGTGCACGATTTACTGTAATCAGGCCCCATATTATCTTAATGACCTCATAATGCAGCCTACACCTATTGGAGTATAACTAAGAGGAGGATTCAGCCTCACCTAATGCAGCCCTAACTATAAACCTGACTGAAACTCTTCAAATAAACCATTACTCTGCAGATGATCAGTTAGCTGTTTTACAACTACTCTTTGAGAATTTTTAAAATAAAACCAAGGTTAGTCTCAGTTGGGGTTGGCTGCCCGCTGCCTCTGATCCCCTGGCACTCCTGCCCTTGACTGTGGGAGCTCCATCCGGGGCTTAAATCTTCCCTCTGCTGGGGTGGGCACATAGTTGTAATCGACTGCCTCTCAATTAGTTTTGTTTAAGTCCAGAATTGAATTCAAAATCCTGCTCCTCACATACAAGGTCTTAAATAATCAGGCCCCATCTTATCTTAATGACCTTGTAGTACCATATCACCCTATTAGAGCACTTCGCTCTCGCTCTGCAGGCCTACTTGTTGTTCCTAGAGTATTTAAAAGTAGAATGGGAGGCAGAGCCTTCAGTTTTCAGGCCCCTCTTCTGTGGAACCAGCTTCCAGTTTGGATTCAGGAGACAGACACTATCTCTACTTTCAAGATTAGGCTTAAAACTTTCCTTTTTGCTAAAGCATATAGTTAGGGCTGGACCAGGTGACCCTGAATCCTCCCTTAGTTATGCTGCAATAGACGTAGGCTGCCGGGGGATTCCCATGATGCATTGAGTTTTTCCTTTCCAGTCACCTTTCTCACTCACTATGTATTAACAGACCTCTCTGAATTCAATCAAACTTGTTATTAACCTCTGTCTCTCTTCCACAGCATGTCTTTATCCTGTCTTCCTTCTCTCACCCGCCCCGCCCCTCCCTGAGCCTGGTTCTGCCGGAGGTTTCTCCCTAAAGGGAGTTTTTCCTTCCCACTGTCGCCAAAGTGCTTTCTCATAGGGGTCATGTGATTGTTGGGTTTTTCTTTGTATGTATTTTTGTAGTGTCTACCTTACAATACAAAGCACCTTGAGTCGACTGTTGGTGTGATTTGGTGCTGTATAAATAAAATTAAATTGAAGCTTAGTTAAAAGAAAAACCCAAAACAACAACAAAGTGTGCTCTTCAGTTTTAGATACTGAGACACCATTTAACCTGCAGATGGAGGCAGCTTGGGGATATGGTAATCAAAAAATGTGGAGGAGGATAATTTCTACTTTGAGCACCTTCTTTTAAAGGGTAAACAAAACTGATTTCAATTTCTTCAGTCTACAGACCATGTGTTGTATGTAGTAAACAGTATTCAAGGAAACAAAGTAGTTAAACTGACATCTGTTACTTCTGACTTAGCTCGTTTTGCACATGTACAGGCCAGAAAAACACCCATCTTGTTGCTAACACTGAACCTACTTTTTTTTATTTGCTGCTAATTTTCACAGTTCTCACAGTTCCTTTGGGCCCCGAATCTCTGGAATTTTCATTCTTGCTTCCCTTCCTTCATTTTTATGCATCATAACAGCTCTTATGACTCACATTTTCTTTAAACAACGACTCACTTCCACCTATCTCAGTTCTGTATACCTAAATTGAGGTGGGAAAAAAACAAGACTCGCTCAGGTAATGTATTTCTGTAAGCACAGTGACACTCTCTCAAAGTGGATATAATTTTAAACATTTGGACACAGTTAGACATTTTGTGTAAAGAAAGCAGTTTACTGGTAATAAACACTATTATTATATTATTATAAGGTGATGTAAAGTTTACCTGTAAGGATTATGGAGGGAGGGCCATTCTCTCAGATCTTGGCATTTCATGGCATTCTGCCTAAGAATAACGGGAAGGAGAACCTTTTGTCTCCACTGTAGGCTGTAAATGTGATCGACTGCTCTCCACCCATGGGCATTTATACACTAATACTTTTCCCAAACAGCAGAAAACATCCACAAGCCATAGCTTTTGTTAGCATGAAATGCTGTAAAGTGAAGTACTTGGCCATTAGGGACCAGGTGTGAGGTTTATGTCCATAGTGAGAGGCGTTTGAACAAATCTGTGCACAGTTGTCATCTGTACTTCACACTGTCAACTTCAGTTAGCTATTGTTACCTGATAAATGTCAAGTACACAATACAATGAACGTGTCATTGGGCAAAAAAAAAGAAAAAAAAGATGTGGGTCCCACTGGAACAGATAAAACATTTTTTAAACATCTCCCATAAGTGGACACACACAGTGTGTGTTGTACACACTTATCCATTCATGTTTGAAGGTTGTTGAGGTTTTAATTTTCTTGGATGCTACAACAATGAATCACACGATGTGACATCTGCAGGAGTTCAGTTTGTACTCCCTCGTATGCCCTTCCAAATACGGGAACAAAAGAATTACTCATTTTGGAAGTTATTTGGGGATTCAAAAATAACTGTCATTCATTCAAAATAACTGAAGGCTCTCTTTAAAAGGAATTTCAATCAGTATGGTCTAGGTAGGACATGCCAGCTGTGACTGTCAGCTGCCGCAAATCTCTTTAAGTCAGGGGTCTCAAAGTTAAATGAGCTGTGGGCCACTGCTGGCACTGTCATCTCACTGGAGGGGAACTTTAGTGTTTTTACTAGTGCAAAAAACCCAACAACAGCAAACAAACAAGAAAACAGAAATAGTTACAAAAATGTAGTGTTTTGTTTGTTTTTTCAAGTATTGGATAACAAGACAAAACTGCAAACATAAATGCAATTTCTTCCCCTCACTCTTAACTAACTGAAGCCTTTCATTGAACTACCAAATAAACACACTGGTCCTCTCTTTCTGGTATGTGGCAGCACTTCTGCTTTCACCTTGTTCATATTTAACAAAATAAAAATGCAGACATAACCATACACATTAGTTTCTGACTCTCTCACTGCACTGCATTATATTTCTTCATGTGGGCCGCAAGTGGCCCCCAGGCCACGAGTTTGAGACCCCTGCTTTAAGTGTACTGATAAATCCAGAGAAATGCTCCCAAGACTATAAACTTGTAAACATGCACTGCTGTATTTCTCATGCCTTTGCCTTTCCATGCCCAACAATCAAAGAGGACAGAGCAAAAACAGCACAGGGGGCAATCACTTTTGAGTGTTGATTTGCGCTTTACTTTAAATTTGTACTCAGAGTTGAAACTACCACTTTCCGTTGTCAGTATGACATTTGATTGTATCAATATGATTGATGCTTCTTTTTTGTCTTAATGACTTTCTCTTCATTGTTGGAGAAATCAAAACAATTAAAAAGAGTAAAAATCAAGGCTTGAAAGAAGAAGAAAAAAATGAACATTACAAAACTGGATCGCATCACAAGGCAATAGTAACCATAGTATAAACATGAATAAAAAAAATTAACAAAACAATAATCAAAAACTAGAACTCCAAAGCAACTTAAAACCCTGGGACAAGACCATTGACCATGAAAACCAAGGTAGGACAACCCAAGTTACAAACCAAACAGTCTCTTCACATTTGCAATATAAAGACAGTAATAAGCTTGTAGATGAAAAGAAACAAAACCAAAAAACCTTTGTTGGCAAGGCTACTCAAGTTTTTTCATACCAGGGCAAACAGGGAAGAGACCTGCACATCAAGGGAGTCAGGCTGGGTGAATCTCCTCACCCACATCAGCTCTAGAACCCTGCATTATCTTCTGGATAATGCAGGGTTCTTCTCAGCAGATAAGACTTCTTCTCAGTCTTATCTGCTGGATAAGACTGATAGGATCAGGGGTTAAGACACTTTTTTTTTTTAAAAATCATAGAGCTGAAATCAACGTCCTGTGTAGGAGTTTTGTGGGGCTACCAAGCATCAGGGACAGGCCAAACACTTTTGCTGTATCCAGTTTGAGGTGTCCTTTCTCTACAATGTAACCAGGGAAAGAAATAGTGTCAACATAGAATTCACATTTAACAAACTGTTTATTCTCAAGGAGGTGCTGCAGGTCTTGAAACATGAAACTCATGTACTTGGAGTGACCGAGAGAAGATCAGGATGTCGTCTAAGTCGACGAACACAAAGTGGCTAATGACATCCCAGAGGACGTCATTTACCAGGTCTTGAAAGACAGCAGAAGCTATTGTTAGCCCAAAGGGAAGTACCAGATACTCGAAGTATACCAGATACTCGAAGATGGCCGAATGATGCCTGCGACCAGTGAGTCAGTTATCGATGGCCTTACGTTCGCTCTTAAAGAAACTGTATAATCTGCTGGTTGGGAAAGGTGCACCGGTGAGGACAGTAACACAATTGTAAGGTCTAAAGGGAGGAGGAGACAAAGCCAGACACTCATGGAAAACCTCAGCCTCATGATACACAGGAGATCTGTAAATGTGGGCGGAGCATCTGAAGGTGAGCAATGTTTTGTTTTGTTTTTTTATCTTAAGTAGTGTTAGTAACATTGTGGAATTCACCCTTAAATGCAATTTTCATCCCAACCAATACATTGGTTACGAAATGATAACCAGGGGTGACCTTGGACCAAATGCTTTGAACACGTAGAAACAGATGTCCTCAGTGTGGTTGCTAGAGAGAATGAGAGAGACAGATTGAGTCTTATGTGTGATGTCGGGGAATCTTTTCCCATCTAGGCTTCTGACTTGTAAAACCTTGGAGAGAGGGATCTCTAATGTTTAAGATAGGGAGGGATCAATGAAGCTTTATTCGGCTCCTGACTCAGCTAATGCTTGGAGTGAATGATAGTGGGAGTTTAAAGACATTTCAGCAGGGCTCATGAGAAGTGGTAGAGAGGAATCTTTTTTGTTCTCACCCATCTGTACCCCTATCATTACTGAGAAATGTTGTCTTTTGGCCAGACAGGACATAAATCAGTGAAATAGCTCTTGTGGCCGCAGAAAAGACACTCAACCACTGGTAGCCTTCTTTTGTGCCAGGAGAGGCAGAGGAGAGCGTGACTTGCATGGGTTGAAGTCCATTCAATTCATGGCCTGCAGCCATTTCTGTCAGGCACTGTCGCTGGAGGAGAAAGTGAGAGAGCTAGGGACATTCTTGGAGACTGAGTATAAGTTTTTCCTGTGTTTATGGATATCAAGTGCAGGACTCAGGAGATCACAGTTCAGTGTGCTTAGTTACAGTGAATTGATATGTTTACAACAACCACAATGACACAAGGTAAATAGTGCTCCAGGGGGGTCTAGGGAGGAAGGAAATCCACACATCCTATATTTACCGATCACACTCTCTCTCAGGTCAGGGTTAGGCTTACCACACCAGGGAAGGGTCTCCAGGGATTTGTGCACAGAAAACACCCAGTTGAAATCAAAGTTGTCAGGCAAAACACACAGAGCCACAAGAGCCAGGGTTTCAACTAACTGAGCAGCTCAACAATCCAGCAAAGAACAATCCTTAGCTATTACCTTAAGTAGTGGTTTCTTGACGAGATCGTCAGGAACAAGTGGTTGATTAACTCAGGTGTGTTTGGGCAGAGGAGGAAACGAGGTCGGATGTAGCTCAGGTAGTAGAGCAGGTCACCTACTAATCGGAAGGTTGGGTTTAATCCCCATCTGCTCCTTGCCAAAAATCCAGCCAAGTTGCTTTTCAATGCCTCAATCAAAGTATGAATGCATGTGAATGTCAGGTAGAAAGCATTTCCATAGAAAAAGCGTGTAGGTGTGAATGAGGCAAGTTGTGTAGAGCGCTTTGAAGAGCTCAGAAAGAGTAGAAAAGACCATGATAGTTCAACTATCTTTTTTAGATTATATAAAAATGATACAGTGAGAAGTACTTTTCTACCTTCTTATTTCAAATTATACACTGATATAGACAATCAAAGTTTTCCAGGCATAGATTCATATGAGTGTTTAATAATGTAAGTTGAGTTGTAGTGAATCAGAAGAGTCAGAAGCCATTGAGCGAGAGCCAGCTCCTCACTTAATTTCCTTTCACTGCTCAGCTCTCACACAGTGGCTCAGCTATGCTCCAATCCCTCCATATTGTGGCCAATCACATGGAAGGATATAGGGTATTATCATTATGTGAAAAACAGAGAGGGTGAGAGACGCAACAGTCTCCTCAGTAAGTTAGTGAAACAGTAGACAGCGGTGAGGAGGGCTGTGCGAGTGCATCGCAAAAACACATAAATATGCCCGACACCTGTAAATGAAGCAGCATCTGGCTGCAGTTTAAAGACTTTTTTTGTTTTTTGTCTTGGTCTCCGTCTCCGTCTCGTCTCGACTTTGTCTTGGTCTTGACTCGGTCTGTCTTGGGCTTGGTCTTGTCATGGTCTTGGTTTAGACAATCTTTTTTTTTTTAACTTTTTATTTTCATTTTTTAAATTGAAAATGAACAACAAACAAACAGAAACAAACAATAAAAGACGTTTACAGTTATGGGACAAACTATCATCAACTAGCCAAAGCTTGACTGGTCATTATGACCAAAAAAAAATAAAAATAAAAAAAAATTCTCAGGAACACACCCTAATATCTTTATCTTTCTAACATTGCCTCAACCATCTGAGGACCGAACACAGAAAATACGGGCGTATTAATAATAATAATAAATAATAATAATTATAATAGTAACAGTATTGGTAATTACAAAAATTTAAAACAAAACAAAAACAAAAAAAAAAGAAAAAAAAAAAAAAAAAAAAAAAAAAACATATCGTGTGAACCCCTCCCACCATCCCCCCACCCCTTTACCCCTGTATGGCTCTCAACTTCATCACATTCGTGTATCCAAACAGCCCATATTTACACCCGTCTATACACAAGAATCAGCACAACATTCAAGAACTCTGATCAGAAGGGCCTAACCAAGGATCAATTCAGGGTAAACCCAGAGGAATTTACGTCATCTCTATATTCTGTCAAGTCCAAAGACGGTAATACTGAAAGAAATGGTCCCCAAATTTTTTTAAAGGTTCCGTATTTCCCTTTTACACTATGCGATATCTTCTCAGGTGTACAGTAGGATGCTAACTCATTAATCCAATATCTCAGTGTTGGAGAATTTTCAGATTTCCAATGTGTCAGAATACATTTTTTAACTGCAGTACTTGCAAGTAAAATAAAATATTTCTTGTGGTAATCCACGTTTATAGAATCTATGTCACCTAAAATCCATAGTTTTGGGTCCATTTCGACTTGGATCCCAATCACTCTTGAAATTATTTCAGTAGTCCGTCTCCAGAACTCCTCTATTACTGGGCAATTCCACAGCATATGAAGGAGATCACCATCTATCACCTTACATCTCAAACATTTGGGAGAGTAATTAATATCAATTTTATGTAATCTGTAAGGTGTATAATATGTCCTGTGGAATATATTAAATTGCATTTGTCTATGATTTGTGGAAATTAACATGGTCTGTGCCTGTTCCATTAGATGGTACCATTCTACCTCTTCATAAACATAGCCCAGATCTGCCTCCCATTTTCTTTTCAGAGCCGTTTTGTTGTAGTCAGGTAATTTTTCATTAATAATAGTGTATATTGAAGATGCTATTCCTTTTATTGACTTCCATGGTTTGGTGCAAAGATGCGTTTCAAAAGGACTTTCTTTAGGAATCTCAGGGAAAGTACCTTTGGTTTTTTCTTTGATCCAGTCTCTTATTTGTAGAAATTTAAAAAAAATTTGGTCTGGAAGTTTAAATTTTTCCTTTAGTTGTTGGAAGTCAATAAATGTGTCATTATTGTATAGATCGGCAACAGTTCGAATATTTCTATCCTTCCATCCCCGCAATATGGAGTCGGAAATATAATGGGAGAGATCAGGATTGTCCCATAGGGGTGTCCTTCTAAAAAAAGAAATATTTATTTTTAGAAGTGAGTGGGATTCCTGCCAGGCACGGAAGGTGTTTAATATTATCGAATTATTTGTGAGCTTAGATAAACATTTTTTCGTACCTAGAAATGGGACGTCTTTTAATGATATGGGATTCACCTCATATTGTTCTATTGGAACCCATCGAACCTCACTCCTCTCTGCATATAACCAGATCAAAATTGATCGGTATTGGGAGGCCAGATAATAATTCCTAAAGTTTGGTAGGTTGAGTCCTCCCCTTGAATAAGGGGCCTGTAATGAGGAGAGTTTAACTCTTGGGTTTTTCTTTTGCCATATGAAGGAGGTTATAAGTTTATTTAATTCTTTGAAGAAACTTTTTGGAACATTCGTAGGGAGACACTGAAATAAATAGATAAACTTAGGCAAAATGTTCATTTTAAAACCATTAATTCTCCCTATAAGGGATAATGGAAAATCCATCCATCTCTGTATATTAAGTTTAGTTTGTTACAAAAGTTTAATATAGTTTAGTTTGAATATTTTATCCTCAGATTTACCAATTTGTATGCCCAAATATGTAAATCCATTATTACACCACTGTAGTGGATCTGTAAGAGCTCTAACACGATTATCTTGTATATTTAATGACATAATCTCACTTTTGGTATAATTTAACTTGTATCCTGAAGCTGCACTATATTCTTCAAGACAATTCATTAATAAGGGAATTGACTTGAGAGGGTCCGTTATATACAGTAGGAGGTCATCTGCATATAGAGAAAGTTTATGTTCGCTTGTACCGAATTTGATTCCAGATATAGCAACATTAGTACGAATGGCCACTGCTGGTGGCTCGATCGCAATCGCAAAGAGCAAGGGAGAACTTGGACAGCCTTGTCTACAGCCTCTGGTTAAGGAGAAAGTGTCAGAAAGCACATTATTTGTTATAATATTGGCTTTGGGGGCGTTAAAAAGTATCCTAACATAGCGGGTGAACTTTTCCGGTTTAGACAATCTTGACTACAAGTCTAGTCATCTCCCCTCACGATGTATATGGCTCAACCCCTTTTTAACAGTCTCACCATACACACGCACAGGTAAATAAAGGGCAGGAAGTAAAACATCCTCACTAAATAAGGACACATAATCTTCACATAGGATATCCCTACAGTTAAACACTACAGCCAATTACCTCCCCCACATAGATGTAGGCCGGGGAATAGAAGTAACTAGTAATGTAACTAAGTTACTAATTTAAAGTAACTTACCCAACACTGCTGATTATACATAATCATTTTCTCCATCTGCAATGGTTCTGTAGATTGCCAGAACCATTGCAGATGACAGATGTAGATGACAGAAAAAGCTATTTGCTGTACATAATATGAAACTTTTTGGCAGTTTTGAAGACAGTATATGGTTGAGACTGCGACTAGAAGGGAAGGCATACCACTTAATAATAATAATAATAATAATAATGGATTGGATTTATATAGCGCTTTTCAAGGCACCCAAAGCGCTTTACAA
>NW_005187685.1:237005-244464 GCF_000239375.1 Pundamilia nyererei | reverse complement strand
AATAAGGAGCGAAAATACAAGGAACCAAGAATACTGGGCCAACATGGCCCAGGACCATGACAGTTTGAGCAGAAGAAATGTTAGCTACAAACTTCACACTAAACATGGGCACTTTCTTTGTGTAAAACAAAATAAACTAGACTAGACTAAGAAAACCATCTTTCAGAGACATGTGTAAATCAAGTGTACAGGACATCAGTCTATGTCACATGTGTATTCATGATAACAGCAAGTACAAATGGTCATGATCTCAGCGAGTTATCATCTGTTTTCTAACCACGAGCCTTAGAGCTCTTAAATGGATTCAATAATCATCTTTAGAGAGACAATATATGAAAACCTCATTAAATCATATCCTCCTACAGGAATTCACATCAAAATACTTTTAGGCCTATTTGTGTAGTTCTGGCATGCAGTATGGTAATGCTTTTAATCTAGTGTTTCTTGACAAAGTGAGACCATTAAAGTACTTAATGTCATTAAAATTAAAGTGTGGTTTTTTGGGATACAGCATCTTTAGCCTCAAACTGGCAGTGTAATTTCTGCCACTATCACGATTATATCAAGCATATATAAACCACTTTAAGCCTTTCCATCACATTGCCAGACCAGCCTTTATCTTTTAGTAAAAAACAACCTGTTGCTGGTCAGAGTACACAGTATAGTATCACTTAATGCATGTGACACTTTTGTGCTTCATTTTGCTTTGCATCACATTTTGTAAAGCTGTCTTAGCTGTCAGGTGTAATCTGGCTCTTTAGTTTTTGATAAGACAGAAATAATAAATTTCTATCTGTGAGATTTTCACTCCGGCTTGATGTTGTTTCATCAGTTCAACATCATTTCAAAGGTCCTAAAGTGTTAGCATTTTCCCTGTGTCAGGTCTCCTATGGTTATGGTTAATGGGTGCTGCACATTCAACCTGCTCCTGAACATGTACAGAGGTTCAGTGTAAGTTTGTTTCAACTGGGAGCATCGCTTTAGCATTTTTTTTATTAGTGATGTGCTTTTTAACTTATTCAACCTGTTTCCCAGATGCTAGTAAACACAGAATGAAGCTGTGTTGTAAAACACAGAAAAGCGCATCTACAATAAAATGGAGGATAATGTGTTATGATAATGTACTTTTCAAAAATTAATCGATGCTAAAGTGATACTCCCAGTACCAAACTTCTCATAGAATGTCACTAACAGAAGTATGGGAAAACTCCAGAATCCATTCTTGCTGACTTCTGGTGATATAGCAGTGTTTACATCAGAGGTCAGGGTTTATATCAGGGAGCTAGATCACTGAAACTCCCCTTTCTATCAGTGTAAAGGAGCTAAACAACATTTAATCCCTGATAAATCCTGTCTGATTCTGCCCCCCAGGGCTTGTGTTTTGAAACCCCTGGTTTACAGGTAAGGAGAATAAATGGACACACACATTTATACAGTGATTTTAATAAGTCAGTGAGTAAGCACTCAGAAATGTTAATGTGTGTTAATACCTATGTTCATGTAACGATGTGTTTTACTGTTATCGTAGTGCTAGCCTAAAGTTACTGCACAAAGGTAATAGAGTGGTTACTATTTCAATGATGATATGACACAAATTTTAGCTTCTGTCATCGCTCATTGAGTTACTAGTTATTTAGGTTACTGCTGTAACTAGTAGTGCAGCAGCCACAGATTTCCAATAACAGTCCCAATTAGCTTCAATGCATCAATTTTTAATATCTGCAAATACCAGTGATTCATTTAAACTGAATCATGTTTATATTGACCCAGTTTTAGGGTAAAAGTAAAATAAAATTCCAGCTGTCTGAATAAAGTCTGGCCTCTGATCCTGCATGAGAAGTGTCTGCATACCCTTTGGACCCTCTTTTCTGTGGGCACACTTGGCGCCCCTAAGAGCAAGCAAGCATTAAAGTTACATTAACATTTATATTATCTACTTCCAGAGCCAGGGGAGCAGGCAGACTGTTACAGCAGCTCCTACTCAATACTGAGTTTCAATTTTTAATTAATGTATTTTTTTTGGACATACTGTGCATTTCTGTTTCTTCTGGTTTGCTTGTACACACACTGGAGTGGAGCTTTTTCTGAATCTGGACCACTTTGTTTTTGTTTTCTTTTTTATGGTCCTTGTACTCAGAGACCGTGTGAGCAGCCATGCTTCAGTTGTTTACACCAGAGATCAGCTGGTAGCTCTCCGTGCTGCATGTTTCCTTGGGTAGAAAGAGACGTGGGACTCACGTCTGTCACAGGGCGGCCAGGAGGCTGGCATGAGGGAAAGGACCCAAAAGCAGATTCAGTAAACTCAGCAATGACTTCACGGTAAGAAAAGAGGAGGGTATCTCCAAACACAGCATGCCCAGGCCCTTTTCTGATCTCTGGGAATTTGAATCATATCTCTGCCACACCAAATACAATAAAATGCTGGACTTAATATATGCCAAGACCAAGGAGGCATACAGTTCATCACCTCTAACTCCCCCTGGGGACTCAGATCACGGATGATCTGATATCCTCGTGTTGGTGTTGTTCCCAGACCATCATGAAAATGTTGTTCCAGGTTCAACATTGCAAGTGACCAATCACATTGTTGTGACGTTATTCTTTTGCGCGCCAAGCCATTCGTGCATTTATGAAATTCCAATGTTGCAAGGACAATATCAATTCTGCTTACTGTTTATTAAAGGGTTACGGTTAGGGTTAGGGTTAGGGTCAGGGTCCGTTGATCGGCGGACAGAGGCGGTTTCACACAGCTTTAGTACAGTTTTTTGTTTTACGCCGGTTTTTCCCGAAGTCGCAAAAGTATGACGTCACAACATTCTGACTGGTCACTTGCAATGTTGATCCTGGAACAACATTTAGTATGATGATCTGGGAACAACACCAACACGAGGATATCAGATCAACCTCCGATCACAACCTGCTTCATCCCCAGCCAATGTATACACCCCTTGTACGCAGAGAACCAGCTGTGACATGCAAAGTGAAGAGATGGTCTGAAGAGACTGAAGAAGCTCCGAGGGACTGCTTCAGCTCCACTGTGTGGAAAGAGCTTTGTGCTCCTCACGGGCAAGGACATTCACAGTATAACAGACTGCATCCATGGCTACATTAACTTCACTGTGCCCCTCTGCAGTAACAAGCACTGGATTAGCCATGAAAAAAGACTCTCCTCGAGGAGAAGAAGAGAGTCTTTAGATCAGGAAATAAGGAGGAGCCAAGAGCTCTGCAGAAGAAACCAAGAAGAAGATCGGGGACGGAACTAAAAAGATCTACAGGAAGAAGATGGAGGACCAACTGCTGCAGAACAACATCAGTGGGATTTTGAAGAGGCTTAAAAAGACTCCATCCTACAGGCCCGCTCCCTCACCATCATCCTGTCCCTTTCAGGCTACAGGCTGATGTCTGATGAAGACCCTCGAGAGGCTGGTCCTAAATCATCTCCGCTCCCTGTTGAGGTCTTCGTTGGATCCGTTGTAGTTCGCCTACCAGCCTGGCATCAGGGTGGATGATGACATCTCTACCTCCTGTACCAAGGTCTGACCCACCTGGAGAAGCCTGGAAGCACTGTGAGGATCATGTTCTTTGACTTCTCCAGTTCTTTAACACTATCCAGCCTGGACTTCTGAGGGACAAGCTAGAGCTGTTAGGAGTGCCTTGAGGCAACCATTGTTATGATTTGGCACTGTATATGTCACGGGGTGAAACGGGACAAGTTATTTAGAGTTTTTATTGTGCATGTTTTGCAATGTTTTATCTGTTTTAATATTTTAATATTGTATATTGGGTTTGTTTGTATGAGCTTTATTGCATGTTTTTATCTTATTTAAATTGAACACCTGTCCTGTAAAGACTCCGCCCCTACCTGATAGCAAACTGATCACACCTGCGAGAGATCCCAGAGAGGCCAATAAGAGGGCCTGGCAGACCATAGAGCCAAGGGGGAGAAAAAGCTCGAGAGAAGGCTTGAGAGGAAGCTGGAGAAAAAGCTGGAGTAAAAGCTGGAGAAAAAGCTTGAGAGAAGGCTTGAGAGGAGGAGAGACATGGCATGGTAACCGGTGTGGGCGACGGCCGCGAAGAGCGGCACAGAGGCCCGGCTATAGGCAGCTGGCCAAGGCGTGCGGCAAAGGAGAACGAGACCGGAGATCGCGGACGACCGCGCACTGGAGGGAGTGATCGGAGCTGAGCGGAGAGGTCTGTGTTGGTGTTGACGGGAGGTAGCTCCTCGCCGAGAGAGGCCCACGGCAGGGGATAGAGAGGCAGCGGGATGGCGCCTTATGTCCCCGGGACGGCGAGTCTATGGCTACGCGTGTGAAGCACAACACAGTGGTGGGCGGAGTTAGGAGCTCTGCCCATCTGGGGTAAGTCCCGATTCATCCCGTCTAAGACGAACCTCCAGTGGAATTTAAGAATGGTGACTGCCGCTCCCTCCCTTTCTTCAGTGCACCAGGACGTGGAATGCGAGGAGGAAGGCGAGGACTCTGCTGGGTTTCCCTCTTTTATTACCACGTTGGATTTCTTAGTTTTTCTGTGACTTTTAGGCCGTGGTGGATTCCACTGGACTTTTAATGTGTGCTTTCCCTCGGCGGCTCCACTGCTCTGCCCGTTTTGAGGAAGGTTTCCTTCCTTTTAAAAACACAAAACATTGTGGAAATAGAAATTAGCCTTTCCACTCCGTTTACATATAAATGACACAAGGCTGTGGCTCTGACAGGCTGGAGTGCAGTACAGGGGCCCAGCAGGGAACTGTGCTCATAGCTTTCCTGTTCACCCTAAACACTGCAGACTTAAACAGGTGAGGACGACTCAGAGGACAAAGAGTGGATTCAGGACTTTGTGGACTGGTACCAGCAGAACCGTCTCATGATCTCCATCATCCTGGGAAAACCAAGAAGCTGGTGGTGGATTTCTGCTGGTGCAGACCCACCACACCAACACCAGTGAACATCAAGGCACCTGACACTGAGATAGTGAACTCTTATAAGCACCTCAGTGTTCACCTGAACATTAAGCTGGATTGGAGTCACAACACTGATGCTTTTAAGAGAGGTCAGAGCAGACTCTACCTGCTGAAGAGACTGAGATATTTTAGAGTGCAGGGGCGCTCCTAACGACCTTATTTGACTCTGTGGTGACGTCAGCCATCTTCTATGGTGTTTTATGTTGGAACACCAGCTTATCTACAGCTGAGAGAAAGTGATTCTATAAGCTCATCAGGAAGGCCAGCTCTGTTTTAGGATGCCTCCTCAACCCGGTGCAGGTGGTAGGAAAGAGAAGAACTCTGGCAATACATCACTCTTGGACAATGCCTCCCACCCCATGCACAAGGCTGTTGCAGACTGCTGGATCCTAGGTTCATAAAGGAGCGTTATCGCAGGTCCTTCCTCCCAGCAGCTGTTAGACTTTATAACCATCACTGCTCCCAACAAACACAATAAGTTGTTTACATCCCTGCTGTTGCACAGTTTTTCCAGTTTTCTGTAAATAGCTTGTCATTGTTGTTTTGAAGCACAAATATACAGCACTTTTTGTACATCTTTTTTTTTAATGATCTCACTCAGCTCATTTCTTTGAATCTGAGTAGGTTATTTTTTAATAAATGCACCGGGGGTTTTTTTCTTATGTTGTAAAGTTGCCCTGCAGAGTCTATTATTTTTTTGTTTTTTATTTTTTCTTTACTTTTGTGTGAATCTGCATGCCCCATCTGTCTGTCACTTTGCTGCTGTAACACCTGAATTTCCTCACTAGAGAACAATAAAGGATGTTCTATTCTATTCTATTCTATTCTAGCAAAAGACTGCCAGACTCTTGGAAATACTGTAAATGATCAGTGACTTAGTTAACAATGATAATTAACAGTCCTCAACTTTAAACACTACCTCTCTGTCTGTGTGTCTATGCTGAACCATTTATAGTCAGTGTAGCACTGCCTACGCTATGGGAGCAACCAATATGATACCACAGATGCAGTGTTTGCTTTCAACAAACAATGCTCTACTGAACACACTTTGACAGATGATTGTTTTTCAGCTTCTTCTCTAGAATGTACTTAAAGGAAGGCAAGTGTTTGTCCTTTTGTGTCCTGGTTTGCCCTTAGGTACAGTGAATGATATTAAAGGCATTAAATGTTGTCATTTGGGGAAGACAAGAAGCAGAAGTACTTTCAAGAGGTTAAAAGCACCTTAACCCTGCAATCAGAGAACTCAGAGTTTGTTTTTTAAAAAAGCATCTGAAACCGCTCAAGTTTAGAAAGAAGCTTTACATGCTAGGTGTTATAAATAACTAGTATTCAAATAGTTCAGTGGCTTTTATACCGACCCTGAGATAAATTGGCACCATGAGCAGGATGCACTGTGCCTTTGGCCTGTGGCAGCTGGGATAGCTTCCAACCCCCCAATGCGACCCTGAATTGAATAAGCAGAAGACAGATTCAGTTAAAGTCAATTAAATTTTATTTACTGTATATACTTTATTTACTGTATATATCACAACAACACAGAAAGAAAGAAGAAAGAAAAAAAACCAATAATCAGATGACCAAGCGCTATGACCAAGTGCTTATGTTAATAATAACTGTAAGCTGTAACACCTGCAAACTGTAACTTTAGGCAAAGCTAAAATGCCACTAAGTTGGACACCAAATCTTTTCAAAACATAATTTAAAATGAAGGCTATAAAAGCAGTTTTCTCTCTCATATGCACAATTTGTGCACAAAAACTCCACACCCCCCACTTGCTCTCACACACACATACACACTCCAGCTCTCTGCACTCCCTACATCAGGGGCATCATACTTAAATGAGCCGTGGGCCACTGCTGACACTGTCATCTCATGTGAGGGCCACTTTAGTGTTCAAGTAGTACAAAAAAAAAAACCAAACAAACAAGAAAACACCCACAAATATTTCCAAAAATATTGTGTTTTGTTTGTTTTTTTAAAATTTCAAATATTGTATAGCAAGACAAAACAGCAAATGTGAATGCAAATTATTTTTCTCACTCTCAGCTAACTGAAGTCTTTCATTGAACTACCAAATAAACACATTGGTCCTCTCTTTCTGACACATGGCAGCACTTCTGCTATCACTGTATTCATATTTAACAAAATAAAAATGCAGACATAAGTGTGCACGTTAGTTTTTGACTCTCTTACTGAACGAACACAGCCAATCCCTCAGCATGTTTGTACTCTATGCTCAGCAGCCTAAGCAGAGAAGCCCAGCCACCTCCTCAAGCTTATCCGGGGGAACACCAAGGCGTTCCCAGGCCAGCCAAGAGATATAATCTCTCCAGCGTGTCCTGGGTCTTTCCCCCGGGGCCTCCTCCCGGTGGGACATGCCTGGAACACCTCACCCAGGAGGTGCCCAGGGGGCATCCTTGTCAGATGCCCGAACCACCTCAGCTGGCTCCTTTCGATGTGGAGCAGCAGCGGCTCTACTCTGAGCCCCTCCCGGATGGCCG
>NW_005187685.1:233140-235032 GCF_000239375.1 Pundamilia nyererei | reverse complement strand
CAAAAGCCCCCAGACAACATAGCCCCTGGGATCCCTGGGACACACAAACCCCTCCACCACGATAAGGTAGCGATTCACGGAGAGGTATTAAATAATGTTATACTTTTTAAAGAACTTATTTTAACACTGAATTCAACAACAAACAAATCCTTCCTAACAAAAAAGTCACTTCAATGACCAAATTGCATTATATTTCTTTACATCGATATTTGGGCCACAAGTAGAGTCGATCTCCCACCTCCGACTTATCTCCCTGAATCGCTAATTCTGCCTCCTCCCCCTCCAGTCCTGCACCAGCCGCTGCAGAGCTTGTGGTGGCAAACATATAGGTAAGTTTTGTGCATTTCACTGCATCCACCTAAAGGCCTTTTTACCTTTTTTCATTGAGCTTTCCTGCACCCCCATTTGGATTGTCCATAACCACTCCTGTCCAACTCTGGTCAGCTCAAGTGGCAAAATTTGATAACCTTAGTTAAAAAGGGGAGGGGGGACGAGCCGAAGAGGGCTGAGAGATTTCATTGGATTAGCCCAATGTCCTTCAAGAAAATCAACCAGGCCAAGGCCAGTCCAGCCCTGTTGTAGTAGAATTGTCTTGGTGTTCCAGCAGTAGGCCTGTGCCACACAGACCTATCAATACTGTTATTTACTGTAATGACATGTATTCCCTACTGTTGTAAAATTGGGAAATGATCAAACAAAAAAAGGTTTTCAGGGAATACTGTTAAACGTTCAGTTTCTATGCTGTCTGTCTGAACAAAACCAAGAGTGTAATGAAGGTGAGGGTTGGCTTTTTTACATTTGGAGAGAATCCAAGTGAGTCTAATAAGAGATTACATCCAGTGTTGAGGTTGTCATTTTCAGCAACTACATGGATGTTAAAAGCATAATTATTTTGTCTGAGCTGATCACTAAATCAGACAAAGTCTGAGAAATCAGAGATTTCGGCAAGGCTTAGAGTTAGGCTTTTAAATAAATAAAAATTCTGTCTGGGTCTAAGGTTGAGTGCCACTCCCCGCCCACGGCCTGTCCTTCCAGGATAATGAAAGTTAGTTTAAATTAATCATCACCTGCAAGTCACACTAACATGATCATCCTGCTGTAACCAGCTGTCTTTAAGTAAAATTAAGTCAATATGTTGATCAATTATTAAATCACTATCAACAGAGATTTTCAAGAGAGAGACAGTCACATTTTCAAGGGCTTTAATTAGTAATTAATCAATCAGTAATCAACTCACCTGTTTGTCATTTGGTGCTCAGCTGGCACACTTTAAATACAGAGGATGCTCCTACAGTCATGGCTTTAGTGTTAAACTGGTTATGGTTAATATTCACCTCTGTCTGCTTACATGTTTTTTTTGTTGTTCCCTTTCTGCTCCCTCATTCTCGCTTCCATCCAGGAGCCTGATCCGTTTGTCTGGTGAAGGATTCTGTTGAGAGAGTTTGGAAAGGAGTCTGTTTCATGGTTGTGCTTTGAGAATAACTCTACAAGACCACCTGTTTGCATTATTGTATATAGAGGCTCTGGATTGTTTTCCCTATTTGATTGACACTGTAAATAGTACCTGCACTTCACTGTAAATAAATTCACTGAACTGGCAACCTGAGTCTCACCTTTGAGTCCTGCTCAATGGTTATGACGCCTTTCTTATTGTTACTTGGAGCTGGACTGGTTTAAACAAGTTCACTTTTAACTAGCTTATTAGTTGCACAGACGTTGTAAAGGTGCTAAGACAAAGTATTCAGCAGCCAAACATCACAGGACAGCAAATTCCAACGCAGATTCATGAACAAGCATGACCCAAGCATTACTTAGAATAGAATAGAATAGAATAGAATAGAATAGGATAGGATAGAATAGAATAGCCTTTATTGTCATTGTACAGAGTACAA
>NW_005187685.1:225071-232465 GCF_000239375.1 Pundamilia nyererei | reverse complement strand
CTCTCCACACAGTTCCCATGAATGTAAAGTGGGGCCGGGTCTGCTCTGCCCTTCCTGAAGTCCAAGATAAGTTCTTTAGTTTTCGTGGTGTTCAGTTGGAGGTTGTTAACTGTACACCACTCAGTCAGTCTGTTGATCTCTGTAGTCCGACTCATCCCCCCTTGAGATGAGTCCAACCACTGTGGTGTCATCTGTGAACTTTATGATGGTGTTTGAGAGATGGGTAGGGGAGCAGTCGGATGTGTAGAGCGTAAACAGGAGGGGACTCAAAACACATCCTTGTGGAGACCCGGTGCTGAGTGTGATGGTGCTGGACAGGTGGGGGCCGAGTCTGACAGACTGTGGTCTATTTGTCACTTAAGCTCACTGCTGGGTTTGCCAGCTGAATTCAAAAGGTATAACCAGGTGTTGTGTGAGATGTTTGGCTGATTTCCCAAAACTTGGTTTCTATAAAGTTGGTATAAAAGCTGGAATTCAGTGAGTCAATCTAACCAGCATCATCATACCCATCATGAACTTCCCTTGTTGTCTATGTAAATTTTGTGCACAGATAATTGTGTCATTAATTAAGCAAAAATATGCCATATGATTCTTGTTTTCAGCACTTTTGACTGAGAGGCAGTTAATGAAGAGTGGTCAGGCTTTAAAAACTTTGCAACCCTTAAATAAATGAAGGACTCAATCTAAAATGTTTCTTCTTTTAATCAGTTGAATTATAAAAAGATTGCAAAAGGATCAAATTTTACATTTACTTAGGTTCTATTTACATTTTATGAAATATTTGAATGTAATACACCAAAATAAATCAGAAAGGAAGAAATCAGTTAATACAACACTTTAGTCATTGTTTAGTGTATCTTAAAATACAACAGCATTTATAGGATAGATGTGATCATGACACAGGTGGACAATATGCTACTTAAGTCATCCTTCCACCCATATAATACCTTCTGGAGCCATAATGCCTGTTGAAGGAAGCTGCCGGAGCTGCTCAGAGGAATTACAGAGCCCTTCAAAGGGGTGCAGCTAACAATCAAACAATGCATTCATAAATATTTTCACAACATGGAGTCTGGATAGTAGTGTGTTGTTTTTGTTTTTTTGCTTGTTTGTTTGTTTGTTGGGGAGAGGGGGGGTGTTGTTTTTAATTGCACAAGTCTTGAACAATTTAGACGTTGGCTAATCAAAACTGCTTACTCTGACAGGAGCTCATATTTGTTGGTATAAACATGTAACATTAATAGAAAAACAAAGTATTCTCTATTTCCTGTGACTTTCATCTGTAAAGCATACAGTTTATTGCATGCAATAGCTACTGTTTTATAAAATAAATCTGATTAGTAACATCGAATGTTGCTACTGTAGGTCGTTTAACACAGTGGGTTTTGAAGTTTGCCAATTCATGGTTTTCATCAGTTTTTGGTCTACTGTTGCATATTTTCAGGTACTTTGACACATTGGCATCTGCTGTGATGCTTACACCTATGACTAAGTCTTACAGGTGTTAGCTTTATTTTGACATTCAATTCAATTCAATTCAATTTTATTTATATAGCGCCAAATCACAACATAAGTCGCCTCAAGGCGCTTCATAGATACAGAGAAAAAACCCAACAATCATATGACCCCTTATGAGCAAGCACTTTGGCAACAGTGGGAAGGAAAAACTCCCTTTTAACAGGAAGAAACCTCCGGCAGAACCAGGCTCAGGGAGGGGCGGCCATCTGCTGCGACCGGTTGGGGTGAGTGAAGGAAGACAGGATAAAAGACATGCTGTGGAAGAGAGACAGAGGTTAATAACAGATATGATTTAATGCAGAGAGGTCTGTTAACACATAGTGAGTGAGAAAGGTGACTGGAAAGGAAAAACTCAATGCATCATGGGAATCCCCCGGCAGCCTATGTCTATTGCAGCATAACTAAGGGAGGATTCAGGGTCACCTGGTCCAGCCCTAACTATATGCTTTAGCAAAAAGGAAAGTTTGAAGCCTAATCTTAAAAGTAGAGATAGTGTCTGTCTCCCGAATCCAAACTGGAAGCTGGTTCCATAGAAGAGGGGCCTGAAAACTGAAGGCTCTGCCTCCAATTCTACTTTTAAATACTCTAGGAACAACAAGTAGGCCTGCAGAGCAAGAGCGAAGTGCTCTAATAGGGTGATATGGTACTACAAGGTCATTGAGATAAGATGGGGCCTGATTATTTAAGACCTTGTATGTGAGGAGCAGGATTTTGAATTCAATTCTGGATTTAACAGGAAGCCAATGAAGGGAAGCCAAAACAGGAGAAATATGCTCTCTCTTTCTAGTCCCTGTCAGTACTCTTGCTGCAGCGTTTTGGATTAGCTGAAGGCTTTTCAGTGGGTTTTTTGGACATCCTGATAATAATGAATTACAGTAGTCCAGCCTGGAAGTAATAAATGCATGAACTAGTTTTTCAGCGTCACTCTGAGACAGGATATTTCTAATTTTAGAGATGTTGCGCAAATGGAAGAACGCAGTCTTACATATTTGTTTAATATGTGCATTGAAGGACATGTCCTGGTCAAAAATGACTCCAAGGTTCCTCACAGCGTTACTGGAGGCTAAGGCAATGCCATCCAGAGTAAGAATCTGCTTAGATACCATATTTCTAGGCTTTTCAGGGCCGAGTACAATAACCTCAGTTTTATCTGAATTAAGAAGCAGAAAGTTAGCGGCCATCCAGGTCTTTATGTCTTTAAGACATTCCTGCAGTTTAACTCATTGGTGTGTGTTATCTGGCTTCATGGACAGATAGAGCTGGGTGTCATCTGCATAGCAGTGAAAATGTATGCTATGTCTTCTAATGATACTGCCTAAGGGAAGCATGTATAATGTAAACAGAATTGGTCCTAGCACTGAACCCTGTGGAACTCCATAATTAACCTCAGTGTGTGAAGAGGACTCTCCATTTACATGCACAAACTGGAGTCTATTAGATAGATATGATACAAACCACTGCAGTGCAGTACCTGTAATATCAAGATAGTTTACAGAGTTTAATTGCAGAGAAATAATCAATTCATTTTAACCTCCTAGGACCTGTCGTCCGCATTTGTGGACATCACATTTTGGGACGTCTAGACCAAAATACTTAATTTTTCTCTACAAGGTCCTGATATTCACTTACGAGGACGTTATACTGCCACTGTTCTATCAAAAGTTGAAACAAATGTCCTCATATGTGGATCTCATTTTTCTCATAAACAAAAACTAGGTTAAAAAAAACAAAATAAAAGGGGTAATTCTTTGTTTTTACACTCTTTAGGTCCCAATCAACCCAGATAGCAAAGTAAAATTAAAAATGAATGCCATGAAAGAGTTTGGGTCTTAGGAGGTTAAGCATGTCTTTTTTTTTCAAGCAGAAAACCCATGGGTTTAAGAGGTTAACAAGAACATGCTGCTAAACATGTCCTTCCGGGTCTGATTGGGGATGAGACCTGAGAAAACTACAGTCTGGCATTGTTTTGACAATACCGATCGAGTATAAATTTTTGTGACCTCCATATGACGTAACCAGATGTCATTACTGCTAATGTGAATTATTATTAGTTGCGATGTCATTGCTGCAGATCCTAATGGTGTGGATTAGTGAGTCAATGTCTTGTTCAGTCCTGGCATACACCCTGATGTCATCCATGCAGAGGGGGTGGCTTATAATTGCACCATTTCCGTAGTCGGTATAGGTAGGCAGTCTTGTTAATGATCTGCCTGACGGGGTTAAGGTCTATGTAGAATTTTCATTTTACAAAATCTACATTTATCCTTCGATAGCATAATGATGGTATCTGAGATTAACAACCACTTTCATTAGGTAGGTAACTCACCAGTTTTATTAAACCATCGTTTTGTGCACACTGTATTTGCTTAGCGCCCTCGTCTTGGGTCCACTTACTCTGCTTATCCATCACGAGTTTGTCCATCTATATCTAGAAGTCCCACAGTATCTTAGCTCAGGCATTCTCAACCCTGGAGGGCTTATCCCATTTTGACATCAGCACTTCATCAACAAAGATGATGTGCTAGTCATCATCTTTGACTAGCACAGATCTTCCTGCACACTACGCCAGCCACTTGGTTAAGGCGTCCCATGTATGCCCTGTCTGCTGCATCTTGCACCCTGTCTCTATTGATTTTGTGGTTACAGCTCATTCCTGGTGGCCATGATTGGTGCCTATGTGCTGTCTATCAGTCAAGCTTTGTGCACCCATTGGTAGGATTTCTCGATGTAAGCCACTTCTTCTATCTGCCAGTGGTGCATACCGTGTTGGCGCCTGTGCTTCCATGATTGCTCTTCTTCTTTCTCAGGTTTCTGCTGTCTGAGGTATTCACTAAGGACATGATCAGTTGGGGCCATCTTCCCAATGTTCTCATGGATCTTTGTTTCATCCTCAATAGGGGTTCTGACACTCATTAGCCCCAGCCTCCTTCCTTGTGCTTAGCATACAGTCTTGGTATGCTTTGGTGTGATTTGGAGTGATGCACTCCATGCATGGTAGGGAACTTCCTTGTCTTGATGTCAGGGGCTTCCATCTCCTCCTTTGGCCAGCTTAGTATCCAGGCAGATCTTGTTCATCCCATTCACCTGACTCCTCAAGACTTCCCTTACCCTCTCCAGATATTTGGTGGTTGCAGCTTTGCCTCTTCATAGTCCCATTTGCCTGTGGGGTTTCCAGTCACTTGTAGCTGTCCTCAATATCTGCAATGTTGCCTTCTGGCAGTGCAATCCCCCCACTTCTGACTACCTTCCCTCTCTTTGTTAACATCCAACTACACTCCTCTAGTCCGAATGACATTCCAAAGTCTTTGCTGTAGATCCTAGTAGTGTGGATCAGTGAGTTGATGTCTTGTTCACTCCTGGCATACAACTTGATGTCATCCATAGCCACTCTTGTTAATGATCTAGCTTCTCCATCATCAAATCCCGAAGTTGATGGGAACTTGTGGAACTGGCTTGAAGCTGGCCTCTAGTGTTGCTTGCCACATCTTCATTGGATTCCTGATTAAATGAAGGCTCTTAGGGTCTTGTACAGTTATATGAGGCAATAATGATATTTGTGTGAGGCAGGCATTTAGATAAAAGCTAGGACAGGGGGGGCAATCTCAGTCCACGATGGCCGGTGTCCCTGCAGGTTGTAGATGTGTCCTCGAACCAACACAGCTGATTTAAATGGCTAAATTAGCTCCTCAACATGTCCTGAAGTTCTCCAGAGGCCTGGTAACGAACTAATCATGTGATTCAGGTGTGTTGACCCAAGGTGAGATCTAGAACCTGCAGGGACACCGGCCCTCGTGGACTGAGATTGCCCACCCCTGAGCTAGGAGAATACAATATCAGTAGGTGATATTGAGAAATCCCCCCCAGTGGCTGGACAGAACTGGACTGAAAAACAGCCCAGAGGCACTAATCATGGCTCTAAGCAGAACATCCATATTTTCTACAAGATCCATACTGCAAAGCTCTTTACCTTAAAATATGAAGTCCCTTAAGGTGACTGTTTTTGTGATAAAGTCATCAACATTTCTTTCAATAAAAAAACAATATTTTCAGTAAATAAATGTTTGGCCTTGAGTTTCATCGTTTTGTGTCTTTGATTTTCCATCTTGTTTTATTAAAGCTTATTTCTACATGTAATCTCAGCGGAATTTAATATATTTTTACTTTGAAAACAACTTAGAAGTACCTTTGACTGAATAGTTTGTTTCTGACACAGCGTTTTTTTTCTTTAAAAATTTCCAAAGCAAGACTCAAGGTTATGTGGTCTTTATAACACGACAGCGTTCAGGGATTTGTTCATTGAATATAAGTTTGACATGTTGACTATGCAGGAATAGCACGCTTCAAGGTTACACTGGCAATATTGTGTTATTGAAATTGGTAGTTACTGAAGGTGAAAAATTCTCCATTACACTTTTAATCCCACTGTGTCAGCAGTCGCCTACTTGTGTGAGGATCAGAGTGGTGGAAGAGAGTCTTGTAGCTGCAGATGCATTGATAGAACAGATGTAATTCAAACCACTGTACCCACCACCTATTGCTCTGCGTTCTTCTTACTCTTAGGGATATAAGGCAGTGTTTATTACACAATATCTTTGTGTAGGAAACTATAGGAGCCTTTATTGGGCTACCAAAACAGATCACTGACACCTCCGTATAAAAGTCAAAATGTCTGTAAAATAAAGGAGTTAGTTGTAGCACTTAACATCAAGAAAACTATAATGATGCTATTTGATATAGATATGCATCCAGAAAGTGTTCACATCATCCATATTTTGTGATTCTGCACACAATACCCCATGCTGACAGAGTGAAAAGGGTTTGCTGGAAATTCTTGTAAATTTATTAAACATAAAAACAAAAAATACATAGATGAGTTTTCAAAGCCTTTGCCATAAAATTGAGCTCTGGTGCAGCCTGTTTTCACTGATCACCTGTCATCTTTGTCTACAACTTGATTGGAGTCCACATTTGGTAAATTCAGCTGACTGGATATGATTTGGTCCCATAGTAGACAGTGCATGTCATACAAATGTACAATGACTTATCTGCAGGTCTCTGAGACAGAATTATATTGATGCACAGATCTGAGAAATGTACAGAAAATTTTCTGGTTTCAATGACTTTTTGTAAATGTTCTCAAAATCACACATTGCACAAGCGTATTGGTAACCAAGTGTGAAAAAGAAATCTTCCCTGTAAAAGTTACATGTAACAGAATAATAAACAAACTAAATCCAATCTATCCCTTCATTATATCTAGACGTGTCTAGGTTGGGGTGTGACTTATCTAAAAATAGCTCAACATTGAGAAGCAGGTGAATGGGATTAATGAGCTTCTGAGAACAGAACATACTTATAATTGCAGCTCAGTTTTATTCATAGTGATTTATTAAAAGAAAAGGAGGGGGATCCTTGTCTAGCTCGTCTCATTTCAGTGGAAGCTTCTTTTATTCCATAAAGAATAAAAACATATATAAAAACAGAGGGGCTGTCCTCTTTCTTCCTTAAAAAAACGTAGATAAGAAGCAGACGTTGAAAGGTAATATGAGCTGTAAAATTTCAAACGCATCCCACACTACCAAAATTTGCATATTTTGCATTTCCATGTATGACAGTAAAAAACTGAAGATATTCACAAGAAAAAAACTAAACTCATTACACACTGTTGTGTGGCCTTAATTATATTTGAAAGCTTTCAGTTATTCAGCAGCACAGTGGCGGTTACCACTGAGTGGAAAAAGATGTACCACCTTTCACAACTGGGATAAGGTCAAGAACTGTCAACCAAACTGCTTTACAACTACATGTCCAATGAAAATCTGAAAAAGTGTTCAACTTTCTTAACATGTCAGTTTGAATACAATTTGGTGCCATTT
>NW_005187685.1:215228-224447 GCF_000239375.1 Pundamilia nyererei | reverse complement strand
TTGTAATGACTAACGACTCCTGACATGTTGGAGATGTTTGCTCTTTATACAGTAAAGTTACAGCTGGATACGAATAACATCAGGCTGATCCTGCCACGATTTGTCTAAATCACGGACAAACAGGATCCCACAGCTGTTTATGTTTTTAAACCCATTTTTCACAGAGAGGCGTTTTTTGAAAAATGTATTCATAGCAATGTTGAACATTATTACACAGGAAAAAACCAACTACATGTAAAATAATCACACCGTGACGCCTCTGCCTTTGTAAATGGAGGGACAGTAACTGCGTGTTTATATTTAAGTGTTTAAAAACTGAAGATAGTCAGTTTAACAGTATTTTGTCTCTATCTGCCATTCTGCAATTCATCTCATGTAAACAATAACGTGGCGCACAGCGTGATGTGAAAAAAGGAACATACCTTTGACGTTGTGTGACGAACTCTGTATTCCTCGTCCACACGTAAACGCAAAAAACGGCGTTTTAAAAAAATCTCAGTTTTCGGTGATTTGAAACGCCGTTTACGTGTGGACGAAAGGCCCAAATGCATAGAAACAGCTGCATTTTCAAAAATACCCGTGTAGGTGCGGATATAGCGTAAAAGAGTTAGTAGTTTATTTTATTACTACCTGTAATTTATTGCAGTTTACTTGTATTTGCTTAATTGTTTACTAAATGTTGTGGTTGGAGGATGTGCTTGTGCTTGTGCGTGCGCGTGCGGGGGGGCAACATTTTTCTTGTTAAACAAAGGGGGGCCTAGCAAAAAAAGTTTGGGAACCACTGACCTAGTATATCTTTTTAGATGCCATTTGTTACTTTTCAAATTCTATATTTATTAAGTTATGCTGGCTTGTTTGCACAACAAGGCTAAATAATTATATAAACGTTTCTCAATCTAAATATTGTACTTTGGTAGAATTAAAAAATAAGTGTAGTGGTAAATGGTAAATGGCCTGTATTTGTATAGCGCTTTACTTAGTCCCTAAGGACCCCAAAGTGCTTTACACATCCAGTCATTCACCCATTCACACACACATTCACACACTGGTGATGGCAGCTACATTGTAGCCACAGCTGCCCTGGGGCGCACTGACAGAGGCGAGTGCAGGTCTATGATGATTTTTAGTGCCACTATCATCTAGTTCTGATTCTGGTTCTGTCTTGGTTAAGTCCTAAATAGTCCTGATTTTGAACTGTTGTAGTCCTGTTTTAATTCTGGATCAGTTCTGGGTCTGGTTGAATCAGGGTTTAGTCCCTTATGTCTTGATACAGCCTTGATTTTGTTCTGCCTTGCTGCTTAATTAAAAAACTAGTTTAAGGTGTCCTGCATATGTGATATATATATTTTTAAACAAAACTCAAAACACAGCCTAATAAATCTTTCAGTCATTTCAAAAGCATCCGCTCTAAGAGCCGTGCTTAGAGAGTGCTTTGTAGTGAATCAGAAGAGTCAGAAGCCATTGAGCGAGAGCCGGCTCCTCACTTAATTTCCTTTCGCTGCTCAGCTCTCAGTGGCTCAGCTATGCTCCAATCCCTCCATATTGTGGCCAATCACATGCGAGGATATAGGATAATATCAGTATGTGAAAAACAGAGAGGGTGAGAGACGCGACAGTCAGGTGGAGCGTGCGTCTGTCCTCTCAGTGAGTGAGTGAGACAGTAGACAGCGGTGAGGAGGGCCGTGCGAAAGCAAAAACACATGAATATGCCTGAGACCTGTAAATGAAGCAGCATCTGGCTGCAGTTTTAAGACTTTTTGTCTCTGTCCTGGTTTCGTCTCCACTTGGTCTCGGTCTTGGTCTCGGTTTAGGCGGTCTTCACTACAAGCCTACGCTGTACTTATTTTCTATAATTCTGACCCATCCAGCAATGAGCTGGTTCGCTCCTCTAGATTCAGTCATTTCAACATTCTACTTGAAAAACAAGACACCCATGAGTAAAACTGGCAACTATACAAAAAACAAAAACACAAAGAGTCCTAGAACTCCACATTTTTTATTCTTTGGCAAATCAACTGCAGTACATACTCAAATGGATCCATCTTCCCCCATCATATATTACTTGGTCAGACATACAACAAAAGCCTCGTGGAAACATTTTCTGGAATATCTAATATTTAACTTAAATCAGTTTTCCGTTATTAATATTAATCACTCCTGTTCTTCCTTCTTGGCTTGTTACCAATGTCATTATTGTTGTTGCTGGTTGTTATTATAATCCTTAACACAATCCAATATTTGAATTATTAATTTTTACTACAAATAGCTATGCTAAAAGAAAAGACGATGATAGTGGCAATGACAGCTTAACATTATTGCCATTTTTTTGTGTTGCTTACATATTCCATTTAGTGTTGTTGTATTATTATATATTGTCATATTGTGTCACACACACAATAGCTGATTAATTAGAATAAAGATTCTATTTAACACTGGACACAGGTAATCACAGAGGATTGATCCCTGTAAGAGAGGAGAAGCGTATTACTCCGCTGAATTTGAACAGGTAAGTCAGGAGGATATTTTTTTACGGAGTAAACATGGCAGATTTTCTTACTTTTGAAATTTTAAGAGCAGTGATTCTGGAAGCATGCATCCAGGTGAATGTTTGGTGGAGAGGTGAAGTGAGAAGCCAAGATGTCCTATCCTTGTTCTTTTCAGAGTCCGGAGGATTCAGGAGGGCAGGTGTAGCTGAGATATAATGTACTGAGTGAGTCACAGTGAACTTTCTCAAACTTTACTATTTAAATAGAATTTTTTTAATACTAAGGGTCCACATGTCACTGTTGTTTCCAGTGGGACACTGCTGTTAAGCATGTTGCATGTGTGGGGGTTCCCAGCCAGATTGCATGGACTCCACACTGATAAGGCACATTCTCTGTAGCTCCTTACATTTGGTGTATTTTACTTTACTAAGTATTAGTTCTTAAGGCTAAAGGTCCCCAAAGTGCTTTTGATTACTTTGAATGAGAAAAACAGCATTCAAAACTGCCATCATTGTATCATGGACAACCCCTCCCACCCCATGCACGCCTCCGTGATGGACTATCAGAGCAAACGCAGCAAAAGACTCATTGCCCCGAAATGCAGAACTGACCACCACAGGAAATCCTTCGTACGGGTGGCATTAAGACTGTACAGCTCTTCCTCACTCTGTAGCTGATTTTCCTGAGGATTAATACCAAAGTTATTCTGTTCCCATAACTATTTATTTTTCAGGATATAGTTATATAGTTAGTTCGTTAGCGTTATTTGATATTATATTTTGCACTATCCTACTGTATATTACTGTATACTACTAATATATTCTTATTGTATATATTGTATATCTTATTCCTCTGTCTCTCTTGCTGCATTCAGCATGTGTATGATAAAAGAATTTCCCTTGGGATAAATAAAGTTCTTCTTATGTTATCTTATGCTGTGTGTGTCGACTGATTTTGCTGCTGCATTTTGTCTTTTAGGTATGTGTAAAGATCCGAGTCACATATAGATTTTGTTTTATGTGTATAACGAGTTCGTTCTACGGCTGCATGATAAATAGTATTTAACATTTAGAGAAAGTTCTCATAGCCATCTCCCAGGCATAATATTATGTAGAGCTTCTTTCAATACTACTGACATTTATTTAGACTCTTCTTGTCTTCAATTGATCTTTCTGAATTAGCAATTACTTCTTCTAAACCAAATGTGTCAAACTCAAGGCCTGCAGGCCACATACATTTATATCCGACCTACTGAGTTTGACACACCTGCCCCAAACCATCACTGTGTCCTTTCCTGCAAGACTGCACAAAGAAGTCCTGCCATTAACAAATGTTTCAATCTTAAATATGATCAACCTATCTTTATTAATAGGCTATGTACCACAGGTCTTCAAGCTGGCTGTAGTTAAACCTTTACTCAAAAAGCATCTCTAGACCCAGCAGTCTTAGCTAATTATAGGCCAATCTCCAACCTTCCTTTATATCAAACATCCTTGAAAGAGTAGTTGTCAAACAGCTAACAGATCATCTGCAGAGGTTTATTTGAAGAGTTTCAGTCAGGTTTCAGAGCTCATCACAGCACAGAAACAGCTTTAGTGAAGGTTACAAATGATCTTCTTATGGCCTCTGACAGTGGACTCATCTCTGTGCTTGTCCTGCTAGACCTCAGTGCAGCATTCGATACTGTCGACCATAATATCCTATTAGAGCGATTAGAACATGCTGTAGGTATTACAGGTACTGCACTGCAGTGGTTTGTATCATATCTATCTAATAGATTTGTTCATGTAAATGGAGTCTTCTTCACACACTAATGTTAATTATAGAGTTCCACAGGGTTCAGTGCTAGGACCAATTCTGTTTACATAATAAATGTTTTCTTTAGGCAGCATCATTAGAAGACATAGAATTACATTTCGTGCTATGCAGGTGACACCCAACTTTATCTATTCATGAAGCCAGATAAAATACACCAATTAGTTAAAATGCAGGAAAGACCTGGATGGCCTCTAATTTTTTGCTTCAAAATTCAAAAGAATTCACTTGGATAAGTGAGGAAACATTTCTCCCACTGAAAACATCCAGATGAACAGAATCAACTTTTTGGGATTAAAAAGTACGCTTGTCTTGACTGCTTGGCTGTCTCAGTCCACATCCTTGGGTTGCTTTTTCTGTGCTGTGTCACAGATGTTCAAAATATTTAAGAGATAAACAAGAAAACTGCTTAGTTTCTATTAGAGCTACCAATTTAGATAAACACAATCCTAGTGCAACTAAATTAATAGTGCTACAGCAAATGTAGTAATATTTACATAGCATTTTTCTAGTCTTACTAAGCACTCACAGAATTCAATCCTACAAGCCACATTTTCATATTCACACAAATAGACTTTAATACATCACTTTATTCTATGCCTTTTAGCACTTGTGAAAAATCTAACATTCACACTCACAACTCTGATGAACTGGGAAGAATTTAGGATTCAGTACTTTGCCCAAGGACAATTGAGGACCAAAACACTGACCCCCCCAATGAGTAGATGACCCTACTCTAAACATGCTGGAGCACATTTACGTGGCAGACATTAAGAGCTGTCTAGAGATTTTAAAGGGCAGAAAATGCTGAAGAAATGCAGGGCAAAATGCAAACGGTCACTGGACAGCTGTACTGTGATACGGCTGGATGTGGAGTGACCATTATGCTTACATTACTAGCGTGCTAATGTACTTCAGGAGGAGCATGACATCACTTTTATTTGCACCAAAAAAGGTCACACAAAGCAACACAGAATTAGTACACAGCATTTTAACGTAATCAAATATTCTTAAAAGACTCCTTAGAGCACCACCCTTTACCTAAAGCACTCACGAGTTTAAATTCATCATAGTCATATGTTGTTTGTTTTTGTCTTCTTTCTGTCCAAGCACTGCTCTCTGGCCTGCAGCTTCACTTCCTGTCCTCTTGTATGTCAAACTGTCTTTTGGATTTGGTGGATTCCACCATGAGTTCATACAGTTGGCTGATCTGTTCATCCTGGAAATCATTGAGCTTTTTCTGTGACAAGTGGTCTCCAAACTTTACTGAGTTGTATCTTTCCCCAGCTGACTCCAGAACCTGAGTCTGCAGAGTGTTCTTGTAGTTCTGCAAGGGAGATTGGGGATGAAGGAAACAAACATCAGGTTTGAGCATTTAGCATCTGCTCTCCCACACACTTATTAAACATTGTGGCTGCTATATTTCATTTATTGCCATGAAATGAAATATATGCATTAACATGAATGGAAAAAATCTTTTTTGGGAATAACTATATTCAAATGATCTGAAATCCTGTCTTCCTTTTTGAATCAGTGAGAAACGTTTCATATATTTTTTATTGTTTCTTTGGATTAGGGCCTAATTTAAATCACACTAAATAACTACTAATCATCAAATCATTGCTAAAACAGCATCCAGTGGTGTAGGAAAATGAGGAAAAGCAGTAATATTAGTCAAATGACATGTATTTAAATGTTCTTGAGCAGTAACGGATATTCATGATGCACTTTTTGCTATGCTTGAGATCCTTGAGCTCAAGGTCACAGGTCATAAGTCACCAGAGGTCGAGAGGAGATCACCCCGAGTAAGTGAAATAGTTATAGCACCTTCTGGTAACTTTTTTTTTTAAAATACACGTAGAATACTGTGAGAAGACAAATTATTTCATATTTTGTCATTTTCTGTCTCTATTTTCAACAATGCGTTAACATAAGGACGATAATTTATTCTAATTGCAAATATAACCAAATGTCTATTGGACTATGAAGTAAAATGGTGAAAATCTGCAGATAAAGAAGACAGTCGGCACCTGTACCGTAATATCTGAAATATAGTGCAACAAAAGTCTAGCCGCGGCTGGCTTGACCGCCGTGACCCGCCTTACCTCCCACTCTGTCATGAAGCTCTTGACCTCCTTGGGTCCTGCACTCTTATGTCTTCTAAACTCGTCCTTCACATATTGGTCACCAAGGGCTCGGAGCTCTATGGGCAGGAAGCGGTGCAGGACCAAAATTCTCTTGTAAAGTGAACGGACTCTGGAGACGTGAGCGCACACCGCCATCAAGTGCACAGAAACCGTATCTAACACGGCAGGATTAAAAAAATAAAGAAATAAAGGAAAACGGCGACAGACAGGACACAGTACCAGACCACAACATTCCCAAGTACAATTACTCAACTGAAGTCCGGAAATTGGTCTTCTTCGTTTAGTCAACAAAGTAGTTGACTGGCGCATTTTCGCCCCCTCCTGGGTGCAGTAGACTATTTCAGCCGAAAAACCTTTTTATTGGAAAGTATTTTCATCTCTTAACTTTTAAAAATTACTTCATCAAAATGAAAACTTCATGTTTGATTATGAACGAGAGAAGCAAGCAAGATCAGCAGCCAGTGTGGCTGATTCTTTGTTGTATCATGAAAAGTCTGCTATGAGAAAACTTTTATCATCTTTCTGTAATTTGATGATTTTTTGTTTGTGTACGTTTCTTTATAGGCAGTCCAAATAGACATTATTCATTCTCATTTGATCAAGTCCCAGAAACTACTTTCTTGTTGTTATTTCAGTTTTGGGCATTTAAGCTTTTATGTCTACATACAAACATCTATGACATGTAGTTTAGGTCCCATCTTCAATTTACAAAATATGGCTCTCTTTGAATTCCTGGCTAAAGATACAAAAGACATGATCATTTTTCAGTTTCCTCCAAATGACTCTCATTAAAATCACTGTAGTCACTGTTTAGCTTTTCTATCAGCCTCTTCAATCCACTGCAGTTCTTGATAAACAGAGATTTTAAAAAAAAGTTGAATATCAGTTGACAGCTGGATTTGAAGGAACTTAGCCTCAAAGACCTGGAAATTCATTTGATTGCGATACATTTAGAGGAGTTAGAGTTTTCACTGAGTAAATATCATCAGATTGTCCTCAGTGTCTCTATTATCAAACCAAAGGCTTTAGAAAGGTAAAAATCTTCCTCACAACTGTAAATCTCTCATATAACTGAAATTTGGGGACACATGCACACATACTCTACTGCTAAGTTTTTATTGAAAATTATGCACTTTAATGTCTCATTGCACTCTGAAATGAAAAGCATAAGCAATAAGCAATTTGAGTTCAAAAAAGAAGTAATGTAATTTATAGACCAAAATATATTCTGAACTTTTGACTCATCAAAGTAGCCACCTCTTGCAGATATAACAACTGAACACACACGTGGCATTCTGTCTACAATAGAAATCAAATATTCTTTAGAAAGTTCTTCCCAAATCTGTTGCAAAGTTCCCATAAATGTGGACCTTGTAGTTTGCTTTGCTTTCACTCTTATATCCAGTTCCTCCCAAACCAGCTCATTTGGGCTTTAAGTCTGGAGGCTGTGATGGCCACTCCATGCTTTCAAGCTCACCATCTTGTTCTTTTTTTCCTGATGCAGTTCCAGCATAGCTTGGACTTATGTTTTGGGTCATTATCTTGCTGTCGGATAAAACCTGACTGACACTTCTGCTAGTCCAGCCTTGGCCTTTCATTGTTCTGGAAGCTGTTACTTACTGATCTTTATTCATTGCAATGAACCAAGAATGCAAAAAAACAAAACAAAACCCATATATCATCAGCTATCACATTTTAATGGTAATTTCATTATGTTGCAGTATGTGGACGAGTACTCAACTGTACACAACAAATAATTTGTTCTGACAAATATTTCTATCCTGTAAGATCACACCAGATTATTTTAACACATTGCTGTCCAGTGAAATGCAGCTGTTTTAAACACACTGCAGAACTGTAAATAAAAGTCGCCACTTTCAGGGATTTAAATAAAGCTGTCAGACCAGAATATGGATCACAAGTCCCCAAAATTTATAGTTTCTCTTCATATCTTAATTTGTCCTCCATGGATAGATGAAAAGAACATTACTTTAGGGTAGGGTAGTGAGTCGGGGATGTGTCTGAAACCTATGAATAATTATATAATGCACACTAGTATTCTGAGTCTTTAATTGAGCAAATCAGACTTAGCCCTTAGCGAATACACAATGCTAGGAATAACATGATTTATGGGTTTGAAGTTCAACTAAATTAAAAAAAACATAATTTGCAGTTGCGTAATATTCTGAAGGAGTCACTTGGATGAGTGACGAAATGTTTCTCCCACTGAAAACGTCCAGATGAACAGAATCAACCTTTGGGATTTACTGACCTGGATGATCGATCATGCATCAAGACATTAAGACTTTTACATTTGCTTGATGCAAATTGAATGCAACTTAATCATTTTACATTTTATTAACTTTGAACTCAAGAGACTTCTAGTACAACACTTAATCAATATGAACACTGTAAGTATGATTTAAAAAATTAGTAAAAACACTTCTTATGATGCAGTTAAATCAGCCCAGTTTTGGACCATGTATAGCACCACTATTTTATCTAATTAAAATCTTCTATTTATATGTTACACAATTTAAAACAGCAATAACCTTAAACCAAGAGTCATATTTAATTATTTTGAAACTAAGTTTAAGTTTCCCATAACTCTGTATTTGATATGATCAGTATAAAAAGTATTTATTGTTAAGTTACAAGTAAAGTCTCAAACAACACATTTACTGCGACACATCTCATGTCAACGACCCCTCCCAACTTTAATAGCACACTGTCATACTCATCCAGTACACTTTATACACTCACACTCACCA
>NW_005187685.1:192402-213839 GCF_000239375.1 Pundamilia nyererei | reverse complement strand
CAGCAATTTCCTAATGTTGTAAACCTGCTCAACATTTGGCAATAAAACCCTTTCTGATTCTGATTCTGATTCTACTCTGAGCCAGCCAGAAGCCACCCACCCTCAGGTGAAGGAACATTTCTGCTGCTTGTATCCGCAGTCTTGTTCCTTCGATCACTACCCAAAGCATATGCCCATAGGTCTGGGTAGGGACGTAGATTAACAGGTATGGAGGTGCAAAACATTGTCCATTCTGACTCAATGTCCTAAGCCTCCCTCACTCCCTCCCTGTTGAACTTCTTTCGGAGGTGGGAGTTGAAGATTTCCTGAACTGGGGCCTCTGCTAGGCATTCCCAGCACCCTCACAATACATTTGGGTGTGCCATGTCTGTCCAGCATCCTCCCCCCCACCTGACCCAAAAGCGTGTGAACAGAAAGCAGCTGCCAGTTTTAAACAAAAACATTAATAACACAACAGCAGCAGTGATGATGACTCTGGCAGTTTAACATGGAGCTGGAGTCTGTTTACACGCAGCAAAGAGGAGGAGCCGTTGCAGAGATGTGAGCTCAGGCTGAGTGGAAGAAAAACGTGTTTCTAGCATTCTTCCTGTGATCACCATTTAAACCTTTCAACCACATTTTAACCAATTTTCACTTGATTGTCAAAACTACAAAAATCTGAATCGCTGTCCAAATACTTATGGGTTTGAGTTTGGGTGTCATACTTGACAGTACTCTCTCATTTCAGTCTCACATCAATTACATAACCCTTTCTGCATACTATCACATACGTAACATTAACCGACTTCGTCCCTTCCTTACTCCCCATGCTGCTGCCATCCTCATCCATAGTCTTATTACTTCCCAGATCGATTATTGCAACTCCCTCTTCTTTAGTCTCTCCAATAAGTCCCTCCATAAAATTCAACTTCTTCAGAATTCTGCAGCTCGGGTCATAACTCGTACTCCCTTAAGAGACCATATTATCCCATTTCTTCAATAGCTTCACTGGTTGCCCATAGAAGCCAGGATAAACTTTAAAATCTTACATCTCATATGTAAGTGCATCCATAACCTTACCCCTCATCTCTGTGATCTGCTTCATATCACCACTGTTTCCTGCTGTCTCAGATCTTCGTCTGCCACTCATCTTGTTGTTCCTTCTGCTCGTGTCATCACTATGGGGAACAGAGCTTTCCGTCACTCTGCTCCTCGGCTCTGAAACTCACTTCCTTCAGTCTTAAGAAATATATATTTATATATATAAATATATACCCTGAAGCTCCCAGGTCTCTGGTACAGGACCTGAGCTTGAAGGATTGACCGCCCACAGGGGTGAGCGGGGATATATATGTATATATATATATATATATATATATATACACACTCTTATATAAATATAGATAGAAATATAGATTTCCTTTTTAAGTCACAGCTCAAAACCTACCTGTTTAAACTGGCCTACTTGCTTTAATACTGATCTTACTTGCTGTCAAATCGGGGCCGATGGCGCGATATGGCAGCCTTGCTTCTGTCAGTCTGCCCCAGGGCAGCTGTGGCTACGACTCTGGTCTGCCTCCACCAGTGTGTGAATGTGAGTGAATGAATAGTGGAATTTTAAAGCGCTTTGAGGGCCTCGAAAAGCACTATAAATGCAATCCATTATTATTAGAACAGTTCAGAGAACAGTTGTTCTGGAACCAAACAACCAATATGTGTTCATATTACAGGTCTTCACTTTAGCTTCTATGCTCCCATCATTTGTTGCACCCAAAAAATATTTTTCAACATAACAGAACCTGTTATTTTTAGGTACTTTTGGCCCATGCCTCTGTAACACTTCTCTGTTCAGGGTAAATTTTCTGATTATACTGTCCTCTGCTGCCAAGTACGCTCATAACAGAAGTGGTTACTGTTTTTGGCTGCTGTTGGGGGGGTGGGGGGAGTGTAGAAAGAAGGCAAAAAAATATTTTATTTATCCTAGCCTAGCTTTGGAAATTTGTTACAACAGTAATTTTAGTAATAAGGAATGTAGAGCATTACAGAACTTTGCTAAAACTGAGACTAAATGTATCGCAGCAGCAAAACATTTAAAATGGCTATTCCACTCCTCCTTTCCAATACAATTACCTCGACGCAATTTCTTTTCCTGTTAGCAACTGGGTTTGTTAAGCCCAGGGGTCGGCAACCTGCGGCTCTTTAGTCCTTATACTGCGGTTCCGCGTGGTTTGGGAAAACAAATTAGAAGTATTTAGCTGTATTTTATTTATGTTAGTTCTGTTTTTTTTACTTGTAGTTCTAAACTGGAAGATTATTGTGATATTGAAATATAAAAATAAAATTATATTCTATTATTTTTTCATCGCTCAAAATAAGCGTCACACTCGCGGAAGCCGGTGTATCCGCCGAAACGGCGTGCCTTTATCGAGACTTTCAACCCCAAGTAGGCCAGTTATGGATCTTCGGATCCACATTACGTCAGCAGCTGTTCTTCACCGTGAACTATGTTAAAAACAAACACGCTCACGCCTCACAGAGGACAGCTTACAGTCCTGCGTAAAGATGAAGTGACTTCGTACAGCCCCGATTTGCAGACGCTGTGCGCAGAGGTTCAGGAGCAGAAGTCCCGTTGTAAACATATCACGGCAGACCCGACGATGTTTGCATGAACACGCTTTTCAGCATCTCTTTATGGACCACTTTTCACACACGGTTGCTGTACGCACACAGCCCGACACACACCAACACAACAGCATAGATGGCACAGACGTTAAGGCGACGAGGCGTGATTGCGGGTGCCGCTCAGGTGCGTCGCCTCCCCTGCAGCGGCGCTGCAGACCACGCCCCGCCACACACATTAACCAGGTAAAATACGTATTTAGGCAGAATGTTTTTTTCTTCAATTATTTTTTTTTAAAGTCAGGTCAAGGCTCCAAAAGCCCAAAGACGATATAAGGCTGGCGGCTCACAACAGTTTTTGTTTGCTGGATCATTTTAGCTCAGCTTTCCTTTTGTTATATTTCTTTCAGTTCAAAATGTGTTAATTACATAAATAAAATGTAATTTTCTCTGTAGCACTTTATGGATTTCATAAGCAGCACACCTTAGTTGTTCACACAAAGCATAAATGTAAAAAAACAATATATACAGTGTTATCTTCATTTTAGATATCAAAAAGTATTTGCGGCTCCCAGTGTTTTCTTTTGCGTGGAAACCGGCTCCAAATGGCTCTTTGGGTGTTAAAGGTTGCTGACCCCTGGTTAAGCCATTCAGCTTCTATATTTTGTCTCTACATTTAACCTTTTTATGACTCTTAGTTCTTGTGCTGCCAAGAAAATGTATTACAAATGAATTATGAAGTGTAACGCATTCTACTCTCCGATTGGTTTGAAAGCTCAGCTAAACATAATGTGAAACTAGCTGAAACTGACAAGAGTAAAATTAGCCAGCTGAACATTTCCCATTCAAGTGCTGTAAATTCCAGTCTGTGGCACTGTGGACATGAAATTCTGCTGTTGCTGTCACTCTATTGTGTCTTTTAAATTTGTTTATATTTGAGTACATAAAGTATTACCCACTTATTTTACAGTTTATCATAAAAAAAGAAGAAAAAAGAACCTTCAGTGACATGTGATTAACAAAGGTTTTCATTTTAATGCAAATATTTTGTACCACACTATTCTCTCCAACATGTAAAACGAGACACAAAAACAATGAAGCCAATCTTCATCCACTTGCAGCCACTTCAAATGGGTAGTACTGAGGAAAGTCGTGAATGACCTTCAGGGCTTCATTATACAGCTCCAAATCTGTGGGATAAGCAGACACAGCACACTGTGAGTCACAGGTCAGGAACAAAACTTTACTCAATCAGTCTAGAGAGACGTACCAAAGGGAATGCCTTTGTCCTCTCGTAGGATGTTGTATGTGGTGGTGGTTATTACTCCTTTGCTGGACACCATACCAATGACCTCCACAATGCCACTCAGCTCTTCTTCAAGCTAAGAAAAGAACCAAATAGTTATTGAAAGTTTCTGAATGAAATTTTAAACCAGCCATTTTGCCAACACTCCACCTTCATTTTGCATTAATATTTTAATCCCCCCTGTGTTTATTGAAAGTCAACAATCTCTGCTCAAGACTTTCAATTCAGTTAAATTTATTTTTATATACTTTTAAAACAATATAGATGTAGGCAGATTAATATAATAAAGCAAAGCTACATCTTTAGCAATCAAGGCTTGGTCTGTACTCATTTGTCCAGTAATCCTTAATCCTCTTAATCCTTAATGCTCTAATTGAATTTCATTCTTGCCTGAAATAGGACATACTTCTAGAGTAGGTTTCTTAACAGAAAACTCATTGTTGCAGCCATGGGCAGCCCACACTGACCCCTGTAGACTGTTTTTTGTTTTAGTCTCCTTGACTCCACTGTTCTCTTATTAGTTAGCTAACAAACTAATGTAAGTCTATCAACTGCAACCAACTACGGGTGGGCGGATATATCGAATATACTTGATGTATCTTAACTGATTTGTTTGTTTGTTTCAATTTGTATATGTTATAAGCACAAAAGAGCAGCCTTTTTAATTTCAGTTCTTTTATTTTGTCTCGTGAATTCTTGCTTTTTTTTTTATTGATATGCTCTTTGTTTGTTAAATGCAGTGTTGGGCAAGTTACTTTGCAAAGGTAATTAGTAATAGTTACTTCTTTAAAAAGTAAGTGAATTAGTAACTCAGTTACTATATTCTAAAAGTAACTAATTACTTGGTAAAGTAACTATAGCATTACTTTAAAAAAAAAAAAGTTTAACCCTGTGGGGTCCAGGGTATAATTGGCTGTTTCTGACTACTTTTCATTTACCTCTAAATTTCACCGTTAAAAACTGTTCATCTTGGCTTGTTTGGTATCATTCTTTTCAGCACAACCTCACATGTCTGAATTTACAGTTAGTTTTTCCATTTTGGCATTCTGTATTAGCACAATAATCTAAAAATCAGACTTAAAAACATAAAATACGAGTAGAAGAGTTACGTTTTTTATTTTCATAACTTGAAATGCAAACAGAAATTGTACATTTTAAAAACCTATGCACAGTTTTTGCAAACAACAAAGTTAAATGCAGCTATTTACCTAAAAATGCAGCCAATGCATTTTTCTAACAACCATTTCAAACTATTCAGAACAATCAGGTATTCTGCATCAAATAAGATGGGACATAAATTATTGGTGCCTCTTCAAAATATAATTTCTGTCCACTATAAGATAAAGGCCCATATGGAAAAGAAATAGTAAAAACTTATGATTTACTCATGAAAGTGGCCACTTTCTCATTACTTTCATATATTGTTTTAGTAAGTATCCAAAACATACAAGTTTCATTATATAATTTTTCAAGGGATCTTATATCTGTTTTCACTCTTGTATGCTTTTCATACAAGTTTCACACAAGACAGATACAAACTTTATAAGATTTATATATATTTTTCCATATGGGCAAGCTTGCAGGTGTCAGGCTTGTGATGTTCCCCACGCTCTTATTCCCATCACTGATTAAATGTGTAGTGTTGACCACAGAAAGAAACATACTGTGACTAACTACATAACTGTGACAGAATAAAGTTATGAGTGCTGTATTTGGGAGGAAATCTATCTAGGAATTGATCATTAACACTGAAATCTCCCCTCATAATTACAGTCACAGCTGTATAGTTGATCTTATCCGACACGTCGTTCAGAATACTGCAGCGACTCCCTGTGCGGGCAGGCATAAATAGAAGTGACTGTGTGATGACGATGCGGCGGCGAGCGAAGCTCCTACGCGGAGAATATGACCAACAACAACGGTACAAGCAAACAAGAGTGGTCCACAGACCAGTTGTACCACATACTTCGTACCACCAGCACCGCTCACCCTGAAACGTGTAGGCAAACTGATGCCATAAATTATGGCAGTACTCACAGGTTCGTTCAATTCTACCGTAGCGCTCTTTCCTTCTCCATCAGACACACTGAACGTTTTTCCTGTTGGGTGAACCTGGTCAAGAAAAGCAAAACTAATACTTTATGTCCTTGCTGTTAACAGAGTGGGCCAGTGCATATATGCAGGTGTAGGTTAATCCATATTTATAATTATTAAAAATAGTTTAACAAGCACCAGCCAAAACCCACCTTTTCAACGCGCCCAACGAAGCAGACACCTCTGCCAATGTGCTGTGACAGCATAGAGCAGTTTATTCTTGGTTTAGAAGTGTCCAGTAGACTTGCCATCTTTACAGTTAGCTTCTTTCACGTTCCTGGACCTTCGACAGCGCAACACAGCGCGGGAAACGCGTAGTCCTGAGCTTTAGTACAAAGGCGCAGCTCAGGCGGGCGGCTTACCCACATTACATGAAAAAACGCGGCACTTGAAATTACGGCCAAAGGGGAATACAAAACAAGCGCCTCTCATTTTTCCAAGCCATATCCGTTGTGCTCTAACATTTTCTTCCGCGGAAACGACAACGAATCATTCCGCTACATATTGCTGACAGCACGAATTTTACAAAAAAAGAATACTGATAATTTCTACGTGGACAAGGACCGCTTTAAGGTCAGTGAATTCACCGTCATAATAACTCGGGTGATCCTAAAGGGCGAAAATATGATAGAATATTCTGATATTTTTTGTAATGCTGAGCGAAGGTAACACGAACAGGAAGTAAACGAGTGGCACCAATAACTGGCAGTAAACACTAAAGGAACAAGAACTGACTTTATTAAGGCTTTCTGAATTCGACAAGTAACGATAGTAAGAGTGCCATTTTCACTTTCTATAGAGCCATGGCTGTTGTTTGGGCTCTCAAAACACGACCGAAGGGTAGACAGCGACCAGGGTCACTTTAAAAGAAATGTATCACTAATAAGTTATGATGCATTTCTACATTCATATGCCCATGAAAACCTTAAATACGCCCGTTTGTTTAAAGTGGTTCAACGTCGTTCGCCTCGGCTTTCTCTTTGACTAAATTATGTGTAGAACGGATTTGACGTTTATCGTCAGTTTTCAGAACAAAGATGTGAAGTCTCAACAAACAAGGACGTTCTGTGAACGTTTTTTTTAGCGAAACTCCACTGTTGAGAATATCAGGCAATAGTCCCGTAGAGCACCGAGACTGTAAATATGTAGTGAGATCTCAGCAGAATACACATTTCACAAGTCGTTAGCAGACTTCTGTGAAGTTAAAGAGATGCGTCTTTCAAAATGGGATTCCACACATTGAAGATACCGAATGAAATATACTGTGGTTCACTACGCATAATGTATTTTTATTTTTGTGGTTCCAATACAATGACTGGAAAAAAATTAACTGGATTGAGACAAAACAATGGCCCAAAGATGGTATCCAGAACCGAAATACGTTACCTGCACTCACTCTTCAGCATAAAATCATTTCTTAATATATTTGTTTAATATTTTCCTGGTTGCTTCTCTAAATGTTTGCTGCAGTTCAACCAGCATAAACTTTGAACAAATGCAAGTGCAATATTTCTGTAATTTCTATTAATGAATTTATTTGTCACTAACAGATATTCACAGCACTGATCACATGAAATGTCAGCCTATAATAGTTATGGTGTAACAACACAGTCGTTTAGTAGCACAGTGTGGCTGCTCAAGTCAAAGAATGGATGTTGATAAATTATATATATTATATAAAGGCGGGTAGAAAGATATATTCTGTGTGGCAGAACATCTAGGCATGGCAGAACGATAAGTGGATGACAGAACCGGATGCATATATCGTGGCGAAGTTACGGTGTGGTGTAGTAGATGTCTTTATGAGGAAGTATTTTTAGATGACTTGCTGAGGGACTCATTTCTATCTCGTGTTCTTCCTGTCACGCGGCTCCTTGAGATCTTCTGTAAGCAGTGATATACCTGATATGTATGGGATACATAGTCAGACCTCTTCAATAGCAGACCATTTGAATTCAAAGTAGAAAAAAAGAACAATATTGGTTGCATTCCAATAAGAATGGATTCTGCTTTTTGGATCAGAGCTAGTTTTAAAGCCTGCTGTGTTAGGGTGGACAGCTACAAGTAACAGGTATAGCCTAAAAGGTAGATCAACTGAAGGTTTTCAGTTTGAATCCAGTTTCAGAGGCTAAATGAAAAAGAAAAATTGTGTTTCTTAACATTGGAATGGGTGTGACAGCAGAGGATGCTGGGTATAGAGTGAGATAGAGGCAGATGATCTGTTGTTAAAATCCCTAAAAGAGGGAGCAGCCAAAAAAAAGAAGGCGACCATTAAGCTGGGATGAGGAATACATTTTTTTACAAGTGCAAATAGTGTACTCTGTAGTGCTATTTGTTTGCTGGAAATCATAGGTGCCAACAGAAGGACATTTATCTTTAAACAAATATTAAGGATTCTGTGCTGCTGCTCTCACACTGGTAAAAGTCACAGATAGGTACACCTTCAGGGCTGCACCAAAACACACAAAGTAAGGAACACATGACAGAATCATCAACTTGTTAAATTAGCAGCACCAAAAATAGTTACATTTAAGCAGTTTTCCCTTGAAATGTTACCCTTGTTGTTCTGAAGGTAATGCCTGTGAACTCACATGTTGGAATTCCAGACCTGGCACATCCAAACATATTTTGAGGGTGTGCTGGGAGACCCTTTTCTAGACTAAAAATTGGTACACTACCTGACTGTGGTAGAAGTCAGGTAGTGTACAGATTTAAATGTCTAGTAGCAAATTCAGTGATTTCAAACAAAGAAAAAGGGGGAAACTGTCTCCTCAGTTAACTGAGTTATTCAAAGACATGGATATATTTTTTCATGACATTATTACATTTATCACTTGCATTTGCATACCACACAAGAAACTAAAGCACAATCCTAAAACTTTTCTCAGGTTATGTAAAAACCTGAGAACATTCCTAAGGGTTCCCTGCAGCTTCTACAAAACTAACCTTCAGATAACAACCTGAAGGTTGCTGTTTCTGTTTACTGACATTTGAACTTCGAGTGAATCAGTCTGTTGTTACGCTTTCTCGACAGTAAGCATGATAAAATGAATGAATGTGAAACGTATAATGCACTGGCTCTTCATCTAACCTATTGCTTCTTCTGTTTTTGGGTGGGTTTTGGGTTTTTTGGGTTTTTCTTTACACAGGTTTATCATGTGGAGCTTGTTTGGACTGCGTAAGGACTCAAAGAAGTCAACCCCAGACAAGGAAGTAGATGGAGGATTTGTTATTGTTGGTAAGGAACATATTAAAATGAAACTATATATAAAGCTGAAGTTTACAACTTGTTTTACAAATTTTTAAGAGTTTTTCTTACTGATGTATGGTTATCTGCACATTCACATACAGGTATGCACCTCTGACAGGAAGCACTGTCATGTTAAAATGAACTCACAACTCCAGAATGTCAAATCAAATCAAATCAAATCACTTTTATTGTCACATCACATGTGCAGGTACACTGGTACAGCACATGTGAGTGAAATTCTTGTGTGCGAGCTTCACAAGCAACAGAGTTGTGCAAATACAACAATGTAAACAAGCAAAATACAAGAATGGCTACATCTGAAACCAATAAATATACAGTATGTACAATATATAATAGTATATGCATTTCTGGATGAATATGGTTGGAGTTGTGTGTTTTGTTCCTTTCAACCATCCTCATACCCTGTAGCATGTACTGCATGACAAAAGACCAGTGGTGTTGTGCATTGCTCTTATGTAGAGCCTACACACAGTTTTACTGACTGGTGTCTCAAACTTAAATGAGCTGTGAGCCACTGCTGGCACTGTCACCTCTTGTGAGGGCCACTGTTCAAGTGGTACAAAAAACAAACAAACAAGAAAACACCCACAAATATTTCCAAAAATGTTTTGTTTGTTGTTTTAACATTTTAAATATTGTATAACAAGACAAAACTGCAAATGTGAACGCACAGAACGCACAATTTAGATAGATCTCTAAATTGCTCTTTCTCTCTAAGGTGCTATAGAAAGTTGTCTTCCACTAGCTTTAGGCTTTTCTGAAAGCTAATAGTGTCACATTTCAGTCTGGTTTCAAACCACATCATAGCACAGCACAAGCACTTTTAAAAGTTTTTAATGGTCATTTATTAATTAGCGACTTGGGCGATTCTCACGCTTTTAGACCTAAGTGCTGAGACAGTTATCCTAATCTCTAGACTAGAGAGCTGTGTTGAGTCACTGCTTTTGATGGTTTAGATGTTATTTAACAGGCAGAAGCTTTCTGTCAGGTTAATTGAGTTTTCTTCAACACCTGCTCGCCTCACTTGTGGGATCCCCCAACGATCCATTTTTAAGTCCAATACTCTTTTTAACTCTTAATACTCCATTAGTTTAAAAAAAGAGAGAGAAAAAACAGAAGTGGTACCTTTTAGACTTCCTGACACTCACTCCTCTTTTAAATGTCATCCCCTATTGATCAGTAGACCCACAAAACCCCTATACAGAAAGTTGATTCCAGCTGTCTCATTAAAACGTCTAATCCCTGATCCTGTTATCCGTACCCAGATAGTGCAGGTTTCTGGAGTCAATGTGGCTGAGGCCACTTGCTCAGCCTGACTCCCTTGACGTCCAAGTGTCTTCCCTGCTTGGCCTGATATGAACAAACCAGAGTAGCCTTGCAGGTCAGATCTTATAAGTAACACCTGTATTAATCTATAACTAATATAGATTAATACTTAGATTTATACCTTTATTGTTCCACAAAGGGTCAAAAAGGGAATGTCGACAGTTTAGACTTTAATTGCAGGTTTTTATTAAAGCAGCTGGGCAGGAGCAATAAAATAATAAAAAGAAAAACATTTAAAAAAATAATCAAATCACTTAAATTCTATTAATTTAATTAACTCACTTTAAGGTTATATGCATGTTTTGTTCTTATCTTTGAGGGGAGAGAGGTTGGTGGTGTGGTGGCCACTTCCAGCACTGAAGATGTGTTCCACCTCACTGCTCTGTGTTAATGGGAATAATCAGTAAACCAGGTTTCCTTGATAGATTCCACATCTTCTCAAAGATGGTAACAAAGCAGGTAACAGCTTGGAAGTCTTGAGAAGCTGCAACTTCCACTTAGAAAACGATGGAAGTTCAAATCCTTCTCAGAATTATAATCCAACCCTGATGATGATCATAATGATGAAATAGGGCCAAATGCAATCTGTGAGTCCACCGTGGACAAACTCCCCTTGGCGCCTTTGTTGGAATCTCCAACGGTAAACTTCTGGAATCCAGTCCTTTGAACTGCTCATCTCGACTGACCCACAACGCCTCCAGGCATCCCAGTTTATACTTATGTGCCCCACTCGCCCCACCCTTCTCTCTCTCTCTCTAATATCTATTTAACCCATCACTTGTTTACATAAGATTCACTAATCTTCACCCCCACCTTATCTCTCTCTCTATCGTTCTCTGTTAACATGGAAAATTTAATTACATTTGATCATTCAGTCACATATCAGTAAGATTTACTTCACATTTCATTCAGTTCAGATTTTATTAGCACGTTCTTTAGCATACTCCCTTTATGTCTAAATGCTTTAAAAATCTGTGTTTGTTAACCACAATTTACTCAACACAATATACTGAGTACAATCTTTCACTAAATCACACACTTTAAAAGTCAGACATCCAGAAATCAGCGTGTTGTGTCCTGTATGTGCTCTCATTCACTCTCTTTCTCACACACACACACACACACACACACACACACACACACACACACACACACACACATTGATTATAAATTCAGATAAATTTGAGGTTATTGTATTTAGACCTAAAAATCTCAGAAACACAGTGTCTGACCAGGTATTGCATTGCCTTGGCTTCTAGTAACACTATGAGACATCTTGGAGTAGTTTGTGACCAGGATAAGTCCTTTAATTTGCTTATTAAACACATTTGTAGGACTGCTTTCTTCCATTTGCACAATATCATCCTGTTCATGCATTTTTACCTCTAGTTTGGACTACTGTAATTCTTTTTTGATTGTTGGTTTTAAAGAAAAACTCTCCGTATAAACTCTCTGAGCAACCTTTAGTTAATTTAAAACGATACAGCAAGAGCACTGACAGGACTCGACACAGAGGCCATATTTGTCTCATTTTGGCTTCTCTTTATTGTAGTTTTTTGAAGATTGGTGGATCTCTGTCTAGCTTTACTTTTCTGTGACGGTCTTTTTGTACCAATCACATTACTGACCTGTAACGTGACTCTGTGCTATACACTGGTCTCCCAGTTTTGCCGACTTTTAAGACCTCTTGCTGCCATCAAATTCTGAATTCCCTTATTTCCCTCAGAGGTCAAGTTTTCTGAAAATCTTCTGAACGCGTTAACTCAAGAACGAGGGAATGTATGATTTAACTTTTTAATTAATTAATTAATTTGTTTGTTTTATAATTGATACCATAGCTGTTAATTGTGTTTGCTGATTATGATGTTTCATGTTCACATGCATCTTGAAAATGAGGTAAATAAATATTTATTAATGAATAGAATATATATTTTTTGGGTGAGAAGCCTTATTTCTTCTTGTTTCTTCAGTATTTGTTTCTAGTAAACATTAAGCTGTCTGTCCTGTTTGATCTCCAGCCGAGACAGTTGAAGAACAGAGACAGAGGCTGCAAACCATGAACGTCACACAGCCCTCAACAAATGTCATAGTGCAAGCATCAAAGGTGAGCAGCATGCCACGATCACTCTTCAAGCTCTTTAACACTGAGCTTAAGCAGAAGCCTCATCGCTCGCCTTCTGATCATTTCACATTTACTTCCCAAGCCTCACTACTTTAGCATTGACTGCTTTATGTCTAATTAGGCACTTTGCTTTAGACTCTAATTATACTTGTAACTGCATGTTTGTGAATTACTGTTTGCGCCATTGTCTCACTGTACAGAAAACTGTGAGATGCATCTATTCAGAGCCTCCACATTAACACAAGTGTCTGACACAACCCAGTAATCTAAATCTTATCCAGCAGAATAAGACATAAATTGAACTTCAGGGCAGAATTCGGGCAAAATGTTGCACAAAACTGGTTTCAACATTGTACACTCACAAGGAACATCTCTCCCTTTCTTCATAGTCGTCCTGCTCAACTCCAGATCCGCAGTATGACACAAGGTTCCCAGCAACTTCACACAACACGGGGACAACGATGAGACCTCGAGCAGTGGAAGCACATTCAACTCTTCCAGATCTCCTCGGGGATGTCCCCTTCACTTTGGCTCCTCATGTCCTGGCCATGCAGGCAGGATTCCCCCTCATCCCTGATATATTGCTGTCCCGGGACATAAATTATAATCTAGCCAGCTTTCAATACGACTTCACTTTAGAGAATTCTATTCTTCACAACGCCTAGTTTCTTTGAACTGCAATATTCCATAGTTCACACTATGGGGAACAGAGCTGGTAGGCTGCCATAGCTGACTTTATAACATATTGAAGAGAACAAATCAAACCTCATCTAAATGACACAAAATTAAATTAATTTAAATGTAGGGTTACTGAAATATAATGAATATATGGTCAAATTGTACTGTTGATCCCAAAAAGGTCACAGTTTTATAGGAAATGAAAGGCTTTCTTAAACTCTGTGTGTTGCTCATGGTGTGCTGCTTAACTTAAACGCAGACGGACAGTTTAGGTTGTGATTGCCTAAAACATGGTTAGACATTTTTTCAAGTTACACTCTGTAGATATAATGAAGTATAGGGTTACTGTGATTAGCAAAATGAAAACTCCAGGTTATTACAACTCTGGCCCCATTGCCAGCGCTTCAGCTATCCCTTTGAGCAGTTAAGATCATGTTTTTTTCACCTCCATGTAGCTGTTTCCAGCCCCACGGGCTAAGGCCCAGCCGGCGGCCACTCCCCGAGCCTGGCTTCAGGGTGAGAGCCCAGAAACCTCCCCCCAAGTGTAGACTTGTTCCTTGGTTTTTTTGCAAAGACAGCAAAGAAACCAATGGTTTCTGAATTGCTCTTTATTGGTCTCCTCACCCAGGAACAATTGGGAAACCGTATCATGGCAAATTGACCCAACCACATAGCTCCTAGGATCACGACATACAAACACCTCCACCACAATAAGATGTCGCAATTTCTGCTCTAAAATGAAGAGATTCTGTGTCTATTTTGTTTTCCTTATAAACATGCAATGACCGTTTTGTTGGTCACTGCATGTTTATAAAGTTTGCTGTACTGCATAACCAGTAAAGCAAACAGTTTGGGTTTTTTTTGCTATTCTGCTGTTTTTCTTTTTCTAATTTTATTTGTTTCTTCTCTTTTGTACCAGAGAATCTGTTTGAGGCACATTGGCTCATTCCGACTGTTGGAACCGCTGCTGTAGGACATTTCTTCGTTATGGTTTTTCTTCTTCAGGAAGAAAAACCATAACGAAGAAATGGGTACCTCCAAGCATCCATTACCAGGCCACCTGCTGGCTGGGGCTCAAAACAGATTCCTTAAAAATCAGAGCCACTACAATTTTTGAGAAACCAGCAGTCTCTCATAAAACAGACTGCTGCTGTCTATAACTATGTAAAAGTCATTATATAGGCAGACAACAAACAGACATGCAGCAGACAGCTTGCAACCATTCACGGTTGTTGTAGAGCCATAGCTACATACCTTATATCTTTAGCCTGGATTCCACTGCAATGGAAATAGAATGGCTGCTGTTAATGCGAATGTTCGCACCATCTTCCACGTGCAGAGTTCCTGCACAACTGCCTGACAATATGTGACAATCTAAGTGAGGACTGACATTCTGTAAAGATCGAGATACACTTTGGATTCAGGTCTCAGCACATCTGCTCTGAGACCTAAACCCACTGTTACTGGTTCCTGTGCCATAAAGGGGCAACTTCTGCCTTGGTGTCTTCCAAGAACTATCCATTATTTTGACAAAGAACTGAATGTTACATAGTAGCAGAATCCACATCACTGGTAAATTTACATCCCCATAACAACTGATGTCACTGATTCCAGCTTAGTGCTCAGCAACTCTGTGGTTCCAGGCCAGTGCCAGCTGCTTGGTGTGTTTTCTGGCACTGGATCCAGCCTTTAATATCCAGTTAAGTAAATTATCTCTGGACATGCCCAGAACTGCCTTCTTGCTTCACAAGACTAATGTCCCTATTTTTCCTCATCAACATTTTTAACATGTCAAGTTTTTTGTTGTTGTTGTTGTTGTTTTTCTTTTTTTTCTTTTTTTTGGGGGGGGGGTTGCACATTTGCATGGCGGCCCCTGTTACAAAAATGGCCCAAGTTATGAATTCGATTTTTCCTCCGAGAAAGAACTCATTTTTGTATTTGTCTGTTTGCCACCAATTCAAACACTATGAAATGTAAAGTTGAAAAGGCACTGACTTGGTCAGTAACATGGTCACTTGAACAGATTTTGAAATTCATACCCTAGGTGCAGTTACTAAAAAATCTTGAATGACTTTCAAGACCTTAAGGTCAAGCTCTCAGTGAGCTTGACCTTAAGGTCAGAGGTCAAGTTTTCTAAAACTTCGGAAGGAAGTCACCTGGGAAATTCAAATTCATACCATGGATTCATCTAATAAAACTCTCAGATTGAGTCTCTGTGACCTTAACCTCAACGTCAGATGTCAACTTTTCTGAAATTCTCTTGGGATTTTCATTATCATGGATATTTTTACTAGGAGGCTGAGAGGTAGACCTGGCAGCCCCCAGTATTTTTAATCCAGTAAATGTACATGCTAATGGTACCTTGCCTTTCCTGAGCTAGTGCACATTTTACTCTGCAAAACATCTTGTGAGCATCGAATATATGCTATACACGGGTTAATTGTATCCCACTTTTTGCATTTAAACATTCACTGCTGTAATCAGCATTAATATATTGATACTTGTACTTCAGATGTCATGAGGATTCATGCAAGTCATGGGTGACACTCAAACTTTACCTTTAGGTAAATTCATATTAAATTATCAATATGCTGAATTCACACATGGGTTTCTACAATGGATGTAGTTTCAACATCCTGTAAGCTTTTTAACCAGTTACTAGTGGCACTGCATCACTGTGTGTGTGTGTGTGTGTGTGTGTGTGTGTGTGTGTGTGTGTGTGTGTGTGTGTGTGTGTGTGTGTGTTCCTGTCTAGCTATCTTTGTGAGTACCAAAATCTGCATTCTACTATACTTTTGAGAACCAACAGTCACTTGTGAGGACACACACACCTCACACATTTTAAGGCCTTTTTGAGGCTCAAAATGTGGTTTTAGTGTCAGGGTTACAATTAGGTTATGGTTAGGGTTAGGCATTCATTTTTAATGGTTAGGGTTAGGGTAAGGGGCTAGGGAAACCATTATGTCAATTAAGGTCCTCACTAAGATAGCTGAACAGGCGTGTGTGTGTGTGTGCTGTGTGTGTGTAGCAGTGGTCAGATTGACCTCTTAAGTTGAGGTTTGCTGAGATGGAATCTTTTTTTGGCCCATCCTATTCCTCGAGGAATCTGTTGGTAATGTGTGGCCTTGATTGTGACTGGGGACATTTTTTTTTCACCAATAAATTGTTGTTGAGCATTGTTTACCTTGTGTCCTTATAGTTATTTTGTCTCCTTTTTTTAAAATATCTGGACATTTTATTGCTATTATTTATATTGCTTTCTTTGGGGAATGTCATAGTTTCAAAAATAAACTTAGAACTTTACCCGTCTTCATACTGACCTGCTTACTTGTTTGGTTTTGGGACCTAATCTTTCTCGACCTGGAACTTGATTACTTTACTCTATAAAATGTCTTGTGAGCCATGAATGGAAGAAGGTACAACATGTATCACTAAACATCACACACACATCTCCTTGTTCAGCTAGCAACATGCCTTTCTGTTCTGCCATGTTGGGAGATTAGTTGGATGCATTTGTTGTCACAGAGCTTCAAGTGAATGTCTAGTCCATCCATTCATTCGTTCCATTTGCCCTTATGGGGGTCATGAGGGGGCTGAAGCTTATCCCAGCTGCCATAGAATGAGCGGCAGGGTACATCCTGGACAGGTGTGGTAATCTGACACAGAGAGACAGGTTCACACCTGCATTCACCTCTTGGGCATTTAAGAATCATCAATTAACCTAACCTCACTAATTGCCTGTCTTTGGACTGTGAGAGGAAGCCGGACTATCTGCAGACAACCCACACAAACACAGGGGAACATGCAAATTCCAAACAGAAAGGCCCGGTGAGATAATAATAATGGATTGCATTTAGCGCTTTTCGACACCCTCAAAGCGCTTTACAATTCCACTGTTCATTCACTCTCACATTCACACACTGGTGGAGGCAGCTACAGTTGTAGCCACAGCTGCTCTGGGGCAGGCTGACAGAAGCAAAGGCTGCCATATCGCAGCATCGGCCCCTCTGGCCATCACCAGTAGGCGGTAGGTGAAGTGTCTTGCCCAAGGACACAACAGCCGAGACTGTCCGAGCCGGTGCTCGAGCTAGCAACCTTCTGATTACAAGACGAACTGCCAACTCTTGAGCCACAAGATGGTGGACTCGAACCTGAGAACAGTGCTAACCACCATGCCACCGTGCAACCATGCAAATGAAGAGAATCTAGTAAATCTTTGCTAGTTATAATAGATGTAATTTATCAACTCTGTTTTTGTTGGTTTCTATCGTATGTCCAAAGAATGTGAATCCTGCAGCAATTTGAGTGCGTGTTTATACTTGTCAGGGATCCCTTGAGACAGAACTGTGGCATCTTTATACATTTCAGAGTCAGCCTCTAAGAAATCCTTGGAACGTTTAAACCTGCATTGCTTCTGTGTGTGTGTGTATTAGTAGGCTTGTTAATGCATTCCCTATATGTGTGCGTGTGTGTGTGTGTCTTATTTTCATTTTTTACTTTTTGTTGCTATGCTGAGGACCCTTCTCTTTCTCAAGTTCTGCCCCGAGTCACTCGGCCTGAGTGTTGTGCTTTTCAGGACAACCTTTAACCCAGTGATTTGTGGCCCACACTAAAAACAGACTTCATTCATTCTCCCTCCACCTTCTGCAGCTGTCTGTCTCTCCAATATCCTTCATCTCTGTAGCCATAGGCTGGTGAAGTTGCTATACAGCGTGATTTTGGCATTTGTATATGCTGCTGGTAACCCTGTAAGGCTGAGGGTGATGCCATTTTCTGACCACCTGCCACTGACTCCTGATGAGGTGGTGTGTCTCCACTTTAAAATAATCAGTCTTTATTTTAGTTTCTGTTGGTTTAAATTCCACTTCAGGAATAATGAGTGTTGTGGTTCATTCCTTCCTGGAAGAAAAGGAAGTAGCTTCTAAGTCTGCATTAAAATCAGAGCAGTTCCTCTATTGTGCTAGCTGGGGGAGATTGGTTGATGTTGAAGCTTGTTTTTCAGGTTTAGAGTGGGGTTGAGGTGAAGCTGTGGAATTTTTACCAAAATCTGCCCTTGGATGTAAGTCTGACGGTGCTGATGGTGCTTGTCTGTCATTTTGCTCCAGCCTTTGTGCTCAAGGAGAAGGTTGACCCAGGGCCGGGTCTATCTGCTTCTGACACTGAGACGTTTGATTAATATCATTTTTCATCCTGCCTGTCAACACTTTCTCTCCCTGATTCCTGCTTTGTTATAAGAAAATAATCTTTTCTAACTGCATTAAATGACAATATTCATTTCTTCTAATTAATTTGCTTTATACATATCTTGATTTTTCACTTTTTTAAGTTTCATTTCCCTTTATTGGATTATTTTATGTTATACTGAAATACTTTGTTACACTTAATTTCTGTTGGCTTTTGGAATTTGAGCTCCCCGTGTTGTTCACGTTTAATCTCAGAGACCGAGATTCTCAGTGATTCTCAGTCAGTCATGACTTATGTAACCCACAATGCCACTAACATGAATCTGCCTGTGGTAACATTAGCCTTAACTAAAGCTTGGTTTTAATCTTTTTGTTGTTCTTATTTAATTTTTCTGGATAAAGTTTGGAACGATGTCCCCTTGCTAGAAGACATCAGTTCAGCTCTATTGTAAATGGGTCAATATCTACAACACTGTAGAAGAGATGGATAATATCTAAAATATTTGTTTTAAAAGCCCAGAAAATTAATAAATGAATAAATAAAAATAAAAAAAACGTGGGAAAGAATAGCTTTAAATTTTAAATTTTTGTACAAGAAAAAAAGGTTGGAAACATTTTTAGCCATGGAACTGGAGCATTTAGTTTTATTTGGTTTGCCTATTTTTACTCAAGCCTCATTGGATTTAAATCGTCATTTCTGTTTCATGCATGTTTTGCAGATTGTTTAAAAGGTATTTTATAAGAGTGCTATTTATGTGTTTTTACTTCTCTTGCCATCATATTCCAATCTTATATGCAATAGCAATTACAATGTTCAAGAGGGATAAATCGCAAACTGCAACTTTTAAATATCATGAACTGTGATCTCTGTAACATTTTATTTATTTTCATTTGTTTATTTCATTTGCAATCGGTTCCTCTCAAAGGAACAAGTACATATTTATTTGATGAGTAACTCAAACCCATGCAGACTGCCTTGTTTTCTGAGATTTGGTGAGATAGTTCTTTGTGCTAGAGAACTGCCTCCACAGGTGACTACATTACATGAAAAATGTAGATTTGGATATACACTTCTTTTATATATTATCAGTTCTTTTTTTTCTTTTTTTTAAAAAAAGATGTAAATAGCAAATTTTAAAATAAGTTCATACACCAATAAAAATACTTTAAAAGGTCATTCTGATTATGATTCAGATTTCAGGATGGACTGCGAACACTCGCACAATCTAAGCTCACCCAGAGACCTTTGACCCCCTTCAATCCTCACAGCTGACCTTCTTGACAGCCTCTTCACCTTTCTCAAGTTGGCAGTAATAGAAGGCATGCTAAAGAAGTTTTCATTCCTTTCTGGAGAGATACCGAACAGAAGCAGAAGTTGCATGTAGGGTTTGACGTGTTGTGTCAATCAGAATCAGAGAAACTTTATTAATCCCAGAGGGAAACTGAGTTGTCATAGCAGCAAATATACAACAAACATCACACACTCTTATAAAATGAGTGTAGAAACAGAGATATTGATAGAAGTTAATATTGATAGTCTTAAGTTAAAAGTACGTGTTTTTTGTTTTGTTTTTAATGACATTTTTGACAGTTGCTCCAACTGTTTGCTTAAATGTTACTGTAGGTTATTTTTCTACAAGCAGGCAAATGGTCATAAATTGAATGCCAAACTAATGAGAATGTGGTTAAGATTTGCAGGGCATGGCATTTCTTTCTAAAAGAGATCTTAACAGTGATATTATATTACACAAGTCAGGTCCAATACTGTATATTAGTGCAACTAACCATGATTTTCCTCTTGCACTCAAATCAGGCTTTTACAGCAAAATGTATACAAATCAAATTTCCTATGTCATTTTGTTTCTGTGTTGAGGATACCCTCTTTACTGTGAGGACAACCTTACTCCTGCATTTTACTTGTTCCAGAATCTTGTAGTGAGATGATGACAATAACATCTTCTGAGAACCTTATATTCAGTAGTTCTGAGATTAAAGTAAGCATGTTCCAATTTTTTTTTAGATTTGATTTAAAAAACAAAAAGCAAAACAAAATCAATGCATTTTTTTCAGTGAATCAATATGTAAGTTGTTTTTTCTTTTCTTGCTTGTTTGTGAGTTGTTTTTGTTCTCTGGTGTTTTGCTTTAAAATTGTTTATAGAACTCTTGATTCTATTTGATACAAAATCCCACTGTTTAATGTATTTACTGACTGTATTAACACTCATGGTGTCAGTTTTAGTCTTGTTAATGTGTCAAAAAGGCCACATCAGTTGGTAAAATGACCACTGATTTCTTTATTTCTTATTGAGTTCTACATAGTCAAAAAACTTTAGAATTTTAGTAGTATTTGATTTCTGAGTCATTTAACACTGTATTTTAACATGAAATGTGATTGTAAAATGTAAAGACAAAGGTTTGGAGCTCATATAGTCAGTGTTGGGAAGGTTACTTTTAAAATGTATTCCACTACAGATTACAGAATACATGCACCAAAATGTATTTTGTAACGTATTCCATTACATTTCTCAATGAGAGTAACGTATTCTGAATATGTTGGATTACTTAATATATTATCATGCTTTTTACAACTACATGAATGTACTATTGCTGTGTGATTTATTACGATTACTGAAGGTCCGCGGCTCCGAACCGTAGTAAAGGGACCTCTGGTTAATACTTCGGGTTCCTTGTCGGGCTCGTAGCCAAAAAATAGCTTTACTTTGTTGTCTGGGTCAAGTTTTAGAGAGAGAGGGGATTTGAAAGGCTGCTCCAACGGAGCTTATTGTTTTGGAGGAAAACACGAACACGGTGTACAGTCGAGTCTTAATAGCTTACTTACAGCTGGGCTCGTCAGGCACT
>NW_005187685.1:180961-189972 GCF_000239375.1 Pundamilia nyererei | reverse complement strand
GAGAACAGCGGACTCCCAGCACATCGTTTTAAACCCCCCCGCGGTCTTTTCGCTACTCAGGTTAAACAAACCCCAGTAGCTGTCTATTGTATTGAGTGTCCACTAAAATAAAAATAAAAGCGTTCTAACATCTCACCTGCTTGTTTTATTAAGGTATGTACACGTATGTACATGTACACTATTTTTATTAATTGAGATTTCACTACTGAGGTTAAACATGATGTATAAGTCACTTAGATCACTTCTAAATGTTAATGTTTGGTTTATTTCAGTGTTTTATTTGTTCCTTAGTAAACCGGTTTGGCTGTGATTAAAGTTAAGCTTCATAACATATTACTCACAGTTAAATTAAGAGGGGACGGCAGTAAAAACTCCGGACCTGTGACATCATCAAGTACGCTGGTGTTCCAATTGTACAAAACGCGAGTCCGTGCTCGCGTTCTCGGAAAGTCTGTACTCCCGTGCGGTCTCGGCAAGACCGGTCTCGCCGAGAACGCGAGTACGTACTTGCGTACTTAGGATTGAGAAAGGGCCGCTCTCCCATCCAGGAAACACACAGTCGCAGAGAGAGCGCGTCACCCTGTAACCATGGCAACCGTAACGCTGCCGCCTGGAACAGGACGACAGAACAAACAAAACCCAAACAATATGAAACAGGAAAATACCGCCGTGTAATCCATTTATTTCAACAAAGTAACTGTATTCTAAATACCACCTATTTAAACGGTAACTGTAACGGAATACAGTTACTCATATTTTGTATTTTCAATACGTAACGGCGGTACATGTATTCCGTTACTCCCCAACACTGCATATAATTATACTGATAAATGTCTTAAAATAATATCCAAACTGGCAACATGCATGAAATGGACGATAACTTTAAACTGTCTTTGAGTTTAAATCGGTGACAACATTTCTAATGATACTAGACTAACAAAAATCTGTGCACAATCATACGGAGCCCCACAAAGATATGGGAGAAAAAAAAATTAAGATGAACTTTTGTGAGATCTCGCAAAACTAACTCGGGATCTCGCAAAAGTTGAATTCCAACAATGGCGGCAGCTACTTAGTTGTAATGTTACTCTTTCTGGGTCACAAAATAAACCTTTAAGATATTTTGAGGCGTGAATGTAGCTGTGTAAACGTCAAATATCTGCTCGATTTACAAGACATCACATATTTGCAAAAGTGCTCCGACGTTTTCGGAGACATCTGACACCCACCATCTCGAAGCTAACGGGAGGTCGAGACCTACTATAGCCGGGGGGAACACCGCTCTCCCAGCACATTGTTTTGTGAGATCTTGCAAAAGTTTTGCGAGATCTCCCAAAAGTTTATCTTAATTTTTTTCTCCCATGTCCCTTACGGAGCTCTATACAATCACAACTACCATAAATTAAATATGCTTTGTGGTCCTTCTTCCTCTGATCTAAATGGGTCTCTTTTGTTAATGTAATATGTTTTTATATTTTAGGATTTTCTCTCAAGAAAATGAACAAGGTTGCAATACAATACTGTGACTGCCATCATCTTCGTCATCAAGTGTAACAACATTGTCTCCAACTGATAGTGCTCTGTATTCACCAGTACCACAGTCACTTTTACAAATACCATTCATATCTGGGTTATCCATTCCTGCATTGTTGACTATGCCCTGACACATCTGAAGAGGGGATTACCCTCCTTGTGGTGAAAGTGCACAAGTATTCTACCGGTTCTGAAAAAAGAAATTCCAGAAAAGGTTTGAATGTGATCAACTAGTTCTTCTGAAGAACAAAGAATCTGTAGTCTCTCTTTGAATTTGCTCAATATATTCTAATACATTATTTAAAAAATCTTATGGCATTTCCATTGCTACTTACTCCCCAAATTAAAAACAATACTAGTAAAGAATACTGAATGATTTTGAATAGCTTCTTTGCTTAGTTCTTCTGGTCAGGTCTTGATTAGTAAAACAAATGTTCCAAGTGTATGTCTGGTTTAATAGTGACTTCCTGCTTAGAAAATGCATTTATGTGAGAGTCAAAACGTATATCTGTAAGAGTAAATGATAAATACTCTGTGTGTGTGTGTGTGTGTGTGTGTGTGTGTGTGTGTGTGTGTGTGTGTGTGTGTGTGTGTGTGTGTAAAATAGGTAGTGTTAATATATTTGCAAGATAGTATGTGAGGATCCAGATATATGGATGTAAAAGAAGAATGTATGTGTGAGAATGAGGGACTAGATTTTGGCTTGTACAACCCCTCATATATCTATCTACATAACTTTTGTATTAAATAACTACTTGGATCATCCATCCATGGAGGCAAAAGGAAGATATGAAGAGAAACTATGCATTCTGGTAATTTGTGGCCCACATTATATCACAGCAGCTTTATTTTAATCCCCGAAAGTGGATACATGTCTCACACAGCTCCAGTCCGGTGACATCTACATGTATCTTGTAGACAATCCCTCATATTACCCTGTTACCAGAGTGAAAGCTTTCAAAATACGGACAGCTACATTTTTTTATGTGGATGGGTAAATAACACTACCATGTGGGAGGTGAACAACAAGAATTTCCCCATCATTAGCAAAGGTAAGTGCTACGTATATTGACATGAAGAAATATAATGGAGTTTGGCCCACGAAGTTACTTTTTTTTGTTAGAGAGGATTTGTTTGTTGTTGAGCTCAATGTTAAAATTCTTTCTTTAAAAAGCAAAAAAATATTTAATATGAAGGCAATATGAGCAGAGAGTACAAACATGTTGAGGGATTGGTTGTGTTAGTTCAGTGAGAGTTATTTGTAAAAACAATTTTCACTAGCAGTCAAAACCTAATGTGTACACTTATATCTGCATTTTCATTTTAGTTAAATATGAACAAAAATGATAGCAGAGGTGCTGCCATGTGTCTGGCCAGAAAGAAAGTACCAAGTACAAATTTAAGTACCAGTAAAAGGCTTCAGTTAGTTAGTGAGAAAAAATGTGTGTTCACGTTTGGAGTTTTGTCTTGTTATACAATATTAAAAATTCAAAAACAAACAAAACACTGCATTTCCAGAATTATTTGTGGATGTTTTCTTGTTTGTTTGTACTACTTGAACCCTAAAGTAGCCCTCACATGAGATGACAGTGCCAGCAGTGGCCCACAGCTCATTTCAATTTGAGACCGCTTCTGACAGTTGTAAATAAACGTTGGGCTATGCATCCAATAGCACAGCAACTATGTGGCATCTTCGAGTTAAACTCGAAGCCATCAAAGCCGGGAGGGCAAAGGACCGCAGTACCGTTTTGTCCTCCAGGTGGGCGTGCCTCAGTGGCTCTGGCGTCACGTAAAAAATATGAAGTGATAGGTAACTGCGTTGCTGTATTGGAGAGTGGTTGGTTTGGGGGAGGACTAGTTTGACTTTAAGGTGCAAATAAATATGCAAGCGTGGCAACATAAGTTTGAATTCTGCCAAAAAAACCATTTTTATTCAGAATCAGCGCACAAGTGGAAATCATGCCATGTCAATTGAAGTTGAGAATTTTTCGTAACCTGAAAGGCAAAGTGTACTTCATGGACAGCTTTTGTCAACTGTGTTAAAAGCAATTCCGTTAGTGAAAATGTGAGCTTATAAAAGGAACTGTTCACGTTCGCCATGTTAACATCACAAACAATCTAATGAAGTAATTGCTGGTAGTCAGGTCAGCCAACAGCGAGTTCGTCCCAGCGACAACAGCGGAATAAACTCGGCGCCTCTCCCACAGCCTCATCTCTATCTGCAGCAGTAACACCTCCACCGCCACGATCCGCGTGCAGCCGCTCCGCGTCACGGTACTGTACCGGCTTCTGCGTAGAATTCAACACAACTCAACCCCCCCTCTTCCTCTAGCCGGGAGCAACACAGGACCTACGACGTCCAGTTGCTCCAGTCCCGCCAACCCGGGTGGAAGTGGCTCGGACGGCAACCTGGTCCACAGGCAGAGAGTGTCACCGCTGTACAGCAGGAGCTTGCCTGTTCCCAAAGGTAACCGCTTCCTGTCTAGCAAATGAAGTTTATCCTAAATGCACCCATCATCGTTTAGCTTCGTGCTATGCTAAGTGGTGTTCAGTCACCTACCGAGCGACCGCCAAACCAAAGTAGCTTGACAAATCGGGCAATAGAATGGTTTCGACGATAAATGAATAAATGTGTCCTTTGATTAAAAAAAGACCCAACCTGTTTCCGAATAGTTACGTTCCACCCTCGCGTTCGGCCTATGTGTAGGCCCCTGTTCAGTACCGGAGAAAATAAAATACTTAATTTTTCATGCTGTTCGAAAAGCGGGGGCCGCGTTGTGTTTTGGTGACTCAAAATACCGAGGAAAGGGAACAAACAGTCGAAGCAACTCCTAAATTACTTAATTTCATGTGAAATGGACTTGCGCCAAATTCAAGATTTCATTGTCATAATTCAGACAAAGGCCGGGAGTGTTTGTTTAAAGCCAGTATAGCATTTATTATAACACATTTCAATAGCTAGCTGTAGTTTAGCGCACCATCCCCCTTGTAGCAAAGTCAGAGCTCACCACACTCGGGAGCTATGCTAGGCTAGTTGCTAGCACTCTACGTGTGTCGTAATGCAGTCGACCTATCTGATGCTGGATGCTAGAAATAGCAAAGAGGTACATCATCGCCATATGTTCGCCATAGTTGGGTTGTTATCATCCGAAGTTAAATACTATTTCAGCTCCGCCCATGCGTTCAGTTTTATTGTTGGGGCACTGTATAGCAACTATTTAAAATCAATAACTTGATATTAGCTGATAAACAGGATTTCTACGGTACATTGTGACGAGGTAACGACGTCAGGCTGTAGACTCCAGTGTGGTGGCGATGATGCAGCTGCTCTGTCGAAGATAAACACGACTCTCTGATCTGAGTGTTATCGATGGTTATCCAGATTTCCATCAAACAGTTTTTTTATTCATCTGCTAAATGTACCTGTTTGCTGTCAGTGGAAGGGAAATAAAATGTGTTGTCAACTGACTGTATTTAGGTCTTTTGGTAATTGGGGCCTAAGAGACAAACGGAAACTATGAGCAAGTAGGCTAGTCTCTTCATCATCCATGTCTCTGTCTACACGCCAGTATTTATCAGGCTCATGTGCAACACAGACACATGAAACATGTCATGATTATTTCAGTTAGCCTGGCTAATCTCTCTGGAGTGGGTTATTACATGATGTTATCTACACTTGACGTAAATATCACTGCTGAAATCCAGGGTGTTTTGTCTGGGGGCCTAAATATGCCATAAACAATCATTATTTCTTTAGTGACATTGTTTAGCTATTGCTCTGGTTATTACTTACATTTTTGGGGTGTAAATTTTATTTCCTTTAATATTAAAGGAAATCAAATGACCCCTGGGCAATTAGTAGCCAGTGGTGTATATTGCAGAGAGATATTGGTGTTGGCATAGACTAACCATAGGCCAGGCATAGACTAACCTGGCCTGTACGAAATTTTTCATAGTTTTTACATTTCATCATTATATCCGGAAGTGTTCGGTAGGGTTTAGGTCAGAACTGCAAACAGGCCATTCGATCCTCTCCATTCCCAAATTCTGGAAATGTGTTGTCGTCTTGGAGTTCGGTCCAAACTGTGAAGCTATAGGAATGCCACTGGTTGCAGAATCCCTTTCTTCCTATGTTGCTGCATTGAGATTGACAATAATGTCCAAGCCTCGATTTTCCAGTGCAGGAGATGCCACCCCCCACCATCCCACTGTCACAAACCGACTCCTGTGGCGTTCAAAGGATGGCTGTATAGCAAAGGCAGCAGTACTGATTAGCACCTGGTTGTCAGCACTTGAGAGCATTTGTCACCACATGGGGTACCAGAAGCAAGAGTCATTAACACATTATATTTTTTTTTTTATGTAGTTCATTTATATTTATGTAAACACAAACACAGTGGGTAAAATAAGTATTCAACACATGACCAATTTTCTACTTAAATGTATTTCTAAAGGTGCTATTTACATGAAATTTTCACCGGATGTTAGTAACAACCCATCCAATCCACACATGCAAAGAAATCAAACCATAAATCTCCATAAATTATGTGTAACCATGAGAAATGACTAGGGATGGGTACCGGTATCGTTTCTGACATAAACGGTAGTAACCAGACTGAAAAGCAGCGCGCATTTCGGTGCTTTATTTTTTTTACTGAGATGTGATACGCTTCAGATTCTAGCCAATCATTTTACATTTCCAAGGATAGTAGGCGGGCCCAGGTACATACGTTCTTTTAGAGCAGCGCTAAAAATGCCCAAGACGAAGCGGTCAAAAGTCTGGCTGTACTTCACAGCAAAAGGTGCAAACTCAGCAGCCTGCAACAAGTGCTTTACGGTGATACTGTGCAAAGGAGGTAACTCCTCGAATCTGATGAAACACCTGGCGACACATAGCGTTTTTTTTTTTTTTTTTTTTTAATCCAAGAAATGCACCGTTCCTACTAAGGGTGTGTTGCTTGTTATCGGACCCGGAGTTAGCAACATCCCCCAAGAACCCGAAGAGGAGAGTCCTGGCCCCTAGCCCTGCCAGTGTAGCAGAAATGATGAGGATGATGATGGCAGCAGCAGCCGTTCTTTTCTCTGAGTAGCTTAATGTTGTCCGTGTGTAATTTACGTTGAGTAGGCTAACCACGTTATTACTAGGGGTGGGGGAAAAAAATCGATACTGTGTAGTATCGTGATATTTTGTTTGCTAATAATGGTGATTCCCACCTCTAGTTATTACATTAATGCACGTAAGGTGAACTAGCAAACACCGTCATAGCTACATGCGGCTGTCTTCTTGTTTGATGGCAGATACTCCCTTCACCCTGGCCAAAAAGGCTAAAATGACCAAAGAAAAAGTGGAAAACAGTTAAACATGAGAGGTTTTGGACAAAGTTTGTGTTTTTTTCCATTGTTTAAGCACTGCTTCCAGCCAAGAGTGATACCATATATGCTCTATAGCTGCAGAAAAGGCTAACATTGTTATCTTTTTACAAAAAAACAGCTGAACATGAGAGGTTTTTGGACCAATTTTGTGTTCTTGATTCTTTAAGCACCGGTTTGAGCACCGTTTAAGCACCGGCACCGTTTCAAAAGTACCGGTTTGGTACTGGTATCGGATAAAACCTAAATGATACCCATCCCTAGATATAATACATGGTTATGCTCAGGATATGTCAGCCCATTTCTATTGGAAATGCCTTTTGGTTAAACTTTCAGCAAGGAATTTGCATTTGCACTGTTAAATTTTTATATAGGTTTAATGTACATAATAAACAGCTGCTTGTTTAAGTGAAAATAAATGGATGTTTTTTTGCACTAGTAAAGTTGTGGAGTTGTATTTTGTCTCGCAGAAATTATATCGTCAGTTATATCGTTATCGCAAATTTTCAAATCTATATCATGATATATATTTTTGGCCATATCGCCCTGCCCTACTCTCACAGCCTTATTGTTTCAAAATATATTGATGACATCTTCTGCACAGGAATTTTTAAAATACTGACCGTTCCAGTAAGGGCTGTTGGGATCATAATCCAGAAGTGGAAAGAACATCATTTTATGATAAACTGAACACGACTTGGTGCTCCTTGCAAGGTTTCAGACAGAGGAGTGAAAAAAATGGTCAAAGGAGTTGTCCAAGAGCCAAGGAACAGTTGTGGAGAGAGACAGAAAGACCTGGAATTAGCAGGTACAATTTTCAAAGCAAACAACAAGTAAAGCACTGAGCCACGCGCACCACGCAGGACTCCAATGCTGAAGAAAATGCATGCTCATAAGTACATTTAAAGTTAACAGAACAAGATTTAGACAAGCCTGTGAAATTCTGGGAGACTATAGCCTGGTCAGATGAGACCAAATCTGACTGCACATTATCCCCAAAACACCATAGAAACAGTGAAGTTTGGAAATGGGAATAACATGGCAGGGGGCTGTTTTTTAGCATACGGAACTGGAACTAAGGCTCAGAATTCATAGAAGGGGGCCATCAAACCTTCCAGATTTGAAGACTTTGTGGGATAGGCAACTCCAGGCCTCGAGGGCCGGTGTCCTTCAGGTTTTAAATGTGTCCTCAACCCAACACAGCTGATTTAAATGGCTAAATGACCTCAACATGTCTTGAAGTTCTCCAATGAATGAACTCATCATTTGATTCAGGTGTGTTGACCCAGGGTGAGATCTAAAACCTGCAGGGCACTGGCCCTCGAGGCCTGGAGTTGGCCACCCTTGGTGTAGAACAATGGGCCAAAACCACACCTGAGCAATACAGGATGCATCTTAAAGCAGTCATCACCAACAAAGGTTTTTGTACAATGTTTTAAATACATTTCAGTAAGCGTGTTAAATAGCCTTTTTCTGTGTCATTTCTCACTGTTACATATAATTTATGGACGTCTGTGATTTGTTCTTTGCACGTGTGGATTGTAAGGGTTGTTACAACATCTGGTGAGAATTTCATGTTAATAGCACTTTTAAAAATATATTTACTTAGGCATGTTCAGTATTTTATTTACTCGCTCTGTGTATGTGTGCATTCCATGAAGCTCTCTGTGCACTAACCTTAAGCTAATCTAAAATAATGCAGAAATAGTCACTCCCTTGTGCAGGTCGGGTTTGTTATTGAAGTCTGAGACAAATTCATCCACATGTGGCAAGTCAGGATTCAGGATCAGCCATAGCTATCAGGTTCTGTAGCTACATTACAAGTTTTTCAGATCTGAAGCAATACACCATCTGGGTACTAGGGATGGGTATCGTTTAGGTTTCATCCAATACCGGTGCCAAACCGGTACTTTTGAAACGTGCCAGTGCTCGAACCGGTGCTTAAAGAATGGAGAACACAAACTTTATCCAAAAACCTCTTATGTTTTTATTTTTAGCAGTCTCTTTTTTTCTGCAAAATGATAACCAAGTTAGCCTTTTCTGTTGATACAACATACCTCCTTTGGTTGGAACTGGTGTTTAAACAATGGAAAATACAAACTTTGTCC
>NW_005187685.1:177510-179490 GCF_000239375.1 Pundamilia nyererei | reverse complement strand
AATGCTATGCGTCGCCAGGTGTTTCATCAGATTCGAGGAGTTACCTCCTTTGCACAGTATCACCGTAAAGCACTTGTTGCAGGCTGCTGAGTTTACATCTTTTGCTGTGAAGTACAGCCAAAGTTTATGACATCTCAGGAAAAAAAAGCACTGAAATAAAGCACCGAAATGTGCGCTGCTTTTCGGCCATAATGGCACCGGATATTGGTACCCATCCCTACTGGGTACTATTAACAACACTAACTTTTTGACATACACATACCTGAACTGAAGAAACTGAAAAGAACTGAATTCTGAGTTTATAGACTTGCAAAAAAGGACAGTTAAAATTCTCAAATTCTGAAATGGCGGTGTGGTGTTTTTGTTTCAATAAATATTTTTAAACTTTATTAGCTGAGTGTCATTCACTCATTAGCCAATACCTAGAAAAGAAAGACCCAGATGGCTTACCTGTACTGACCTGTAGTGATACATATTACTATATACTGATATGAAAAAGTGATCAGGATAATTCATGTCCCATATCGCCCAGTTCCAAATTTCAGTTAAAAAGAACAGAATATTACGCCACATTTTCATTATCTGCTTTATGGTGATACCTGACCACAACGCTTACAAAATGTAAAACAACGGCTGTGGTTTTGATCAATCCACATTTTATGACAACTGAACTGAACAGTCTGCTTTAGTTCAAACGTCATAAGCCATTTTAGAGTACAAAAAAGTTATTGCGTATTGCATAGCCATTAATTTATTTTCACCATTTTCTTATAGTTGAGTGAAGACTTGACTGACATGAACACATGATCTTGATCAGCGGTCCAACCTTTTTTGCACCACGGCCCAGTTTAATTTCAGACAATATTTTCACAGACCAGCCTTTAAGGTGTGGCGGATAAATACAACAAAATAAAATGATATGACCAAGACAAAAACTGTGGTATTTTGTAAATATAATAATAAACGCAAATTCACTGTGTAATTGTGTAACTTTATTAGCAGCGTCCTCCTGAAATGCGCCAACAACATTAAGAGTAACATCCTCATCTCTGCCCCTTAATGCTCTCTGGTTGCTATGGTAACGTGTAAATATTTCTTTCAAAATAAGACGCACAACTACAACACGGGAAAGACCCAGGGAAACAGAGTTAATGATAAAAACCCTGAAACCCATAAATTTGACATCCGAGCCTGAACTCTCCCGGCCCGGTACTTGTCCATGCCCCGGGGGTTGGGGACCACTGATCTAGATTTCTAGAGAAAGAGATTTTTGCAGTTTTGGCTGATCGGTTCGTAAAACTCTCCTTGTCATTGGTCTCTAGCATATTGTGCGAGTCACTGATATTTTTCATCAAACATTCTCTTTCAGGTTCTATTGCACTTGTTAAGGTTTTACTACTGTTGGTACTTCGCAATAGAGCAGGGCGATATGACCAAAAATATTTATCACGATATACATTTGAAAATTTGCAATTACGATATAACTGATGATATTATTGACACTAGACAAAATACTTTACAACTCCACAACTTTATTAGTGCAAAAAAACAAACAAGCAAACAAACATCAATGTATTTTCACTTAAACAAGCAGCTGTTTTGTTTTTTTTAATGTGCATTAAAGTTATATAAAATGTAACAGTGCAAATGCAAATTCTTTGCTGACAGTTTAACCAAAAAGCATTTCCAGTGGAAACTGGCCGACATATCCTCAGCATAACCATGTATAATATCCACAAAACTTAAAAAGAGGTTATACACACACAATACGGTAACATTATGTTGCCGCGGCGCGGGTTCGTAGCTTAGCAAAGTCGCACTGAAACATTTGACAGATTTTCGAGCGCCGTGTACATAAAATTGTTTCGAGGTCAGTAAACACAACCAGAGTTCATACATAAGGCACACGGGATTATAAGGGGCACTGTCAATTTTCAGAAAAATCAAAGGATTGATTTTAAGTGTGCCGTATTTTCCAAA
>NW_005187685.1:174555-176526 GCF_000239375.1 Pundamilia nyererei | reverse complement strand
CATTCAACATACATTTAATGACTTAAAGTTGGCATTCACTATAGCGGGAGATGTACCAATTGCAATTTTTTTTTTTTTTTTTTTTTTTTTTTTTTGCCAGTTCTGTTTTTATTTCTAAGAGCTATGAAAACATACAAATAAAAATCAACTTTTGTTCAGTGGAAATAAAAGAAACTCACAGTGGCACAGTGATTAGCACTGTTGCTTTACAGCAAGAAGGTCCTGAGTTCAACTCCGCCACCTGGCCGTGTGGAGACTGTACGTTCCTTCTGTGTTTGTGTGGCTTCTCTTCAGATACATGGCGTTAGACAGGTTAGGTTATTTGGTGAATATAAATTGAACATGGGTGTGAATGTGAGCATGAATGGTTGTCTTTCTCTCTGTGTTAGCCCTGCATCAGGCTGGCGACCTGTGGCTGGGATAGGCTCCAGCCCCCCATGACCCTGATAAGGATAAACGGAAGAGAATGGATGGATGATTAAACTCTGCAACTTCCCCTGCAACTTAACAGTAAGTTCCAGGGTCTTCGCTCACATAAGCAACTGAAAATAAAGTGCTCTGCTACTGGTAGAAAGTATAACTGAAAATGAGTCGCTCTAAACCAGGGGTCTCAAACTTCAGTGAGAGAGTCAAAAACTAATGTGTACACTTATGTCTGCATTTTTATTTTGTTAAATACGAACACAGTTATAGCAGAAGTGCTGCCACTTGTCAGAAAGAGAGGACCAATGTGTTTATTTGGTAGTTTAATGAAAGGCTTCAGTTAAGAGTGAGAAAAACATTTGCATTCACGTTTTCTGTTTTGTCTTGTTATACAATATTTGAAATTTAAAAAAACAAACAAAACATTACATCTTCAGAAATATTTGTGGGTGTTTTCTTGTTTGTTTGTGTTTGTGGTTTTTTTTGTTTTTGTTGTTTTTTTTCACATGAGATGACAGTGTCAGCAGTAGCCCACATCTCATTTAGGTACCACACAGTTGCAACAAAAAAACGTCAAGTACCTTAATAGTTTTCCCAGTATGTTTATACATTTGCAGCAGCATAGGCTGTCATGAGTAGTGATGGGTGATTGTGTAACCAAAAAATGAAAAAAAATGGCTTGTAATTTAATAACAATGGTTAGTTTACTCTCTTAGTTGGCAAATCACTCACATCCTACAGCTGTTCCTGTGACAAGCACTTCAGTTTTCAGGGTTTTCACTTGTAAGTAAAATGTCATAAACCTTATGAGTGATGGTAAAATCTGTAATTACTGTGTTGTTATGGTTCTTTTCACATCGTGTTTTTCTTGAAATCCCAGAGATGTGGACATAGATGGACACACATTCACAAGCACCCACGCAACAGGAGTTAAAAAAGAAAAAACTGTGGCAAAGTCAATGCTTGTGATTAGGGGTAGGCGATATAAACGATACACGATAGAAACGATATAAATTTGGCCAACGATAGAGATTTTGACTATACCGCTCTATCGCGATAGCGCATGTTGATGATGTCATCAAGCTGCGCCTGTTTTGGTCGAAAGCGTTGCAGCGGCTACAACCATTATCATCTGCAAATTATGGCGGGCAACAGTCATAGTAAAGAGATGAAGCACTTTAGAAATATGGGAAAAGCCAAAAACTGCGCTTCCTCCACTTCCGTAACATTGATTCATTAATGTTGAATTCTCTTGCAGCTGTTCTATTCCCATATTGTTGCAGTGTATTAATAACTAACCTCGTATTGTGGATGAATAATCTCAGTTGTTCTCCTGACTGACGTTTGGCCCGTGTATAGTATCCTGCTATGCGATTTCATTTGTCCCTGACCACCAGAATCCCTCACGTTAACTTTTATCGAGTGGAAAAAAAATTGGCGTTCAAAAAAAAAAAAAAAAATTACACATGACATATAATGTAATTGCAAGGAGGTATTTTTGTAGTCTATTGATACTATATAGTGGAAAAGGGGTGGGATTAAATAAGC
>NW_005187685.1:171909-173171 GCF_000239375.1 Pundamilia nyererei | reverse complement strand
TTTTTTTTAGTTTGATTTGATTTGTTTGTCTTGGAGCAGCTGTGACCATGTAATTACCTCTGGCATCATGGATAATTCCTCTGCAAGCACAGATACAAGACGTCTTCATACTATAATGCAACTCATGTTGCACAGTGGAACAAATATGGATAGCAAATAATCATCTGTAATATCATTTTAATGTTTTACAGAGATTTTAATGAATTTTACTTTTTTATTTTGAGATTAGGTTTTATTCTGTGGACTTACTCTCTGGACACTATAACTGGACGGTGATCTTGAGATCCACATGTGCACTACTCATCTTATATGAAAGATAAATCCACACAGGTGAGCCCACACACTTCATATATTCTATGAATCTGTTATCCCCAGAAGAGATAAATTCATTATGGTTTAGGAAAAGGCAGGTTTACTTATTTATTCCACGTCTTGACTAAGATGTTGAGAGTTATTGCTAGTCAGAAAAATTTCATAACACACACTCATTGAGGTGTTGTAGGGAAAACAGTTTTAAGTTAACAGCTATTAATCTGCTGCTGTGTTCAGACACCTGGATGTTGGAGTGACGAAACGCGAAAGAAAGAAGACCATTCAATTTGCTCTGCATCCTGAGGCAGTGCTGACGAGTTCAAAGAGGTATGATACTAAACGCTTGAAAGGAAATGGTCCTTACTTTGATAGGCAGAACTATCAGCTATAAGCTTTAATATGAAGCTGAAATTGAGAAATTGAGCAAATCACAAATGTCAACAACCCTTGTTGCCCTTTTTAAAAAGCTATTCACGAGAGAAGACTCACTGTCATATAGTCTCTAAACCAGGAATATCAAACTCATTTTACATTGTTGGCTACATACAACCCACTTTAATATTAAATTGGTTGAACCAGTGTAACTGCCCTTTCTGTCAAAAAGAAATCTGTCAGCACAACTCTTTGAGTTTAAATTGTAAGGAATAAATGTGCAACATTTCAGAAAAATTTCGAGTTGCTCATTGGGAAAAAACCCCAAAGTCTATTGTAATTGAAAAACAGAAACTTTTCTGTCATTTAATTGTTTAATCTCTGATTAATTACTTTAGTATGACTGACTGTGGGGTAGGGCTGCTCGATTATGGCAAAAATGATAATCACGATTATTTTCACTGAAATTGAGATCTCGATTATTTGACGATATTTATTTAACAATAACAATGTGTTGAATAATGACTTTAAAGATTGTCAAAAAATAATATAAAATAGTGTGCAAATACTGATAACAG
>NW_005187685.1:167488-169568 GCF_000239375.1 Pundamilia nyererei | reverse complement strand
ATCCAGGCATCCATGAAAACAGAATTTATTACATTTAACGGAGTTAGAAGTTAGCGGAAGTTAGCTCGCTAGTTTTGCTTGTTACCTAAGCATGATATAGAGATTGACAGACCACGTGACTTTCGCGCATTGCTTTGTGGGTACCCGTGGCAACAAAATCAAAACACTGCATCAAGTGCTAGTATTTCCAGCACCGGTAATCATTAATTCTGCGGTTTTAATCCCTACTTGCATTTTATTTGCCCCAAAAACAGTGATGTACAAAACGACGGAGAACACAGCAGGGCCGTACAAAGACAGACTTGACGAAAAGGCAAAAAAAGGACGAGGAAAAAAATCAAAGGCGTGAAAGGGTCAGACCCATACGAGCATACAGAGTGTAGTAAGGACGCTAGCGTGCTGCCCAACTTTCATCACGCACATATTTATTATTATATGGTCATAAGTGTGAGTTCATACACTCACAAAATGTTTAATAACTTTAGATCCCTGCAACAAGCCCAGGTCCAGTTTACTTTGGTGATTTGGACTGTTCCATTTCACCGCTGTTGTTAATTTTTTTTCCTTTATCTCCTGTACAGGCTAACGCAATCTATTTGTCATTTCAGGTTGTAGTGTTACACAACATTTTCAGATCTAATAGAAGTAAAATGAGTGTTTTGTAATTGATTCAATTTATTGTCTTTACTTATAACTGGCATTATTGTTTCATTCTATTATAGAATCTTACAAGAAAGAGGCAAAATTGTATTTGATTATGCTTTATCAGCTGCTTCGGTAAAAAACAAATCAACAATGCAAAAAAAAAAAATAGCAAAGCAACATACTGGAAAACAGTTATTCATCACTTGCTTGCTTCAGTACAACACTTGGGCATACATGCGGGACTTTTTGTGGCTGTTTTGATATCGCTCTCTCTCTTAACCGATCAAATCTGGCTGTGGTAGCAGCTTTAAACTCTGTATGACCCAGGTTGATAGAGGGCGGCCTAGTCTGGATCGCATTCCAGCATTTTGTAGGCTGGTTTTTCTACAAAACACAACAAACATTAGCCCGCAAAGCCACCGTGAACAAAGCAGCATAGCGCAACGAATTCAATTCAAATCAATATAAGACTTATTTGTAACCTACATCAACAATTATGTTATGATAAACTACGTAATAACTACTAGAAGACTTACCTTTGTGGAAATGCTTGGAGCAGACTAACATGTGAGCTGGAGTGTTCTGGAACGTTATATTTGGTCTTCGAATGGCTGCAATCCAGGCCATCCGTCGGCTCTTTGTTACTTCGGAAACACGGCTTAAACAATTTTTCTTCCGCGACGTAATCCGATAACAACCGATCTCTTTACCCGTCGGCTTCCTGTGGCTGTCATGCGACCGGCTATTGCAGTTAATAATACAACAGCTTCTTGCCATTTTTTGTGTTTCTTTTTATCGCTGAGTGACTGTTTTCATGTGAAAGCCTGCGTGTGCTAGTACCGCTTGCCACGAGTTCCCAGAATCCTTTGCGGTTCTACCCGTGAATGACGTCACATTTTCAATCTCTATAGCACGTTCTGACTGAGAGATTTCTGAAAAAATTCAAGCATACAGCTCTGCTATCACATCCAACATAAATGAAGACGGAGAACTAAACAGCAGTGGTGTTTGTAAGGTTACTGAAGTTGGGCTAGCTGGTATATAATGATGTGCTACGTGATCGCTAGTGACACAGCTATGTTAGCATAACATAAACAGTGAAGCTGCAGGATGAACGCTAACACGTTTCCACTCAATAAAAGTTAACGTGAAGGTTCCTGGTGGTTAGAGACAAATGCAATCGCATGGCAGGATGCTGTAAACGGACCAAACTTCAGTCAGGAGAACAACTGAGAAAATCCATCCACAATAAAAGTTTAGTCATTAATATACTGCAACAACATGGGAATAGCAGCTGTGATAGAATACAGCATTAATGAATCAATGGTACAGAAGTGGAGGAAGCAAGAAGAATGAGTTGAATAAAGTTTGATTTATCTGACTGTTTTGTTTCGCTTAATGTGCCTTATAATCCCGTGCACCTTATGGTCCGAAA
>NW_005187685.1:165209-167147 GCF_000239375.1 Pundamilia nyererei | reverse complement strand
CAAAATATATTGATGACATCTTCTGCACAGGAATTTTTAAAATACTGACCGTTCCAGTAAGGGCTGTTGGGATCATAATCCAGAAGTGGAAAGAACATCATTTTATGATAAACTGAACACGACTTGATGCTCCTTGCAAGGTTTCAGACAGAGGAGTGAAAAAAATGGTCAAAGAAGTTGTCCAAGAGCCAAGGAACAGTTGTGGAGAGAGACAGAAAGACCTGGAATTAGCAGGTACAATTGTTTCAAAGCAAACAACAAGTAAAGCACTGAGCCACGCGCACCACGCAGGACTCCAATGCTGAAGAAAATGCATGCTCACAAGTACAAGTTCAGTTGTATCGTTATCGCAAATTTTCAAATATATATTGTGATAAATATTTTTGGCCATATCGCCCTGCTCCACTTGGTGGACTAGTGCTGGCATATTCCATTACTTCATTTTGGAGCTTTGCTCACTACAGAAAGGGAAGTGATGAGTGGCTGACTGAGGTGAATGTAAAGAGATTTGTCTGGCTGTGTGGTTTCAGTCTGTAACTACTGTGCAAGGTCACATCGTGTTCAAATTTGTGACTGTTGTATGTCACCATTTCATGGTGTCTGCTCTCACAGCTTCTTGTGTTTTCCTTTGTAATTCCAGCAGAGTGCAAAGCTCCAGCACAGTAAAGAAGAACCCCTCAGTAAAGGCTGACTCTTCCAAGTACATTACAGCATCAGCACCCTGCCCTGACTAGTACCATCAGCCATCTTCACCTCAGTCATCCCCTCTCAGGTATCTCTGATAACCTTTGATTTTAAGAGCCAAGTGTCCTGTAATGGCCATACATTAAATGAATGTAAAAAATAAAGAAGTTCAAATGTACATAAAGACAAGTGAAACATATCCGCAAATGTGACCTTGTCAGACTGCATGCCACCGATTGGCTAGTCAGTGGCATCACTCACCTTCACGAAAATCAAAACCGCCAGACAACAAGACAAATGGCTGCACAACAAACAACACTGTGGTCCCTGAGGCTGACAAAAAACCACAGACCAAGCAACACCAATGTCATTGCCTCGACATCCTGCTTTTATTTTGTCATCTGTGTCACATACAAATGATGTAACAGGACATTTGGCTGCGTTGCTATAATGACCCCACGCACATTAGGTGGTACTTGATTGTAATAGAAAATGAGCCAAATTGAGTAGGTATTGTTGGAAAGGGTACGAAAGCCCTGCTCGGCTCAACTCGACTCGACTTCACTCTGTTTCAGCCGTTTTCCATTACCTCAGTGTGCTTGGGGTTATTCTAGCAATGTGGCCAAAAGTCCAGTGACATTATTTGTATCATTTGTGTCTTTTGCTATATGCAACACAACAATGGAGAATGTCAAGTCAATGCTCAGTCTCTGGGTGTTTGTCATATAGACCTCAATTACAGTACAGCTTCCCACTGCTTGGCCACAACCAAGACCAAAGCCCAAAACGAACTCAGAGTAGCTTCCAGTGTTGCTCTGAGAGTGAGCCTTTCCCCTATTCCACCCAGACTGGATCTGATTAGGTCTCAGAGGCAGGCTCTAGTGTCTCATTAAGAGGTGAACATAAAAATGGGCTGTTGTGACTGTTTGTTGTTGTTCATTTGTCTCAAATATAAAGAGTAACTTCTGGTTCTGCCAATGAAAAAAAGGTTTACTGCTGAAGCAACTTTCAGATTCACTCATAGGCATAAGGCTATATTTTCTAGGGCTCGCAAAATTTCAAAATCCCTGGTAGCCCTTCGGGCAGGGACTCTTCAGTTTTTGGTAGCCCAAAAATAAATTTAAGTAGCCCGAATAAAAAAGAGAGCAATTTTTTGATTGACGTTTTGTTTCCTGTTTTGTTTCCTTTACAATATTATACATTAAAGTATAATATTGTAAAGGAAACAAAACATTAATCAAAAAATTGTTGAAA
>NW_005187685.1:145834-164285 GCF_000239375.1 Pundamilia nyererei | reverse complement strand
AGTCTGATTTGTCATAACTTCTCCGTTTTGTGGTAAACTTTTCTTTGGCTGTCACTTCTTCACCCTGACCTGTCTTATTTGGCTCAGCAGAACTAAAATATATATCCTGCTGCTTTTACACACGGACTCACATAAGCTCAGCGATTCTCTGCGCGATCAACCTCTCGCATGTTTAAGCTGCGGGAGATTTCACTTGTCATGTTTGCATAGTAAGCTAACGATTGATAAGACGATGTCAGAGGAATTGGTGCACAAATTATCATCACTCACCAATCAGTGCTGTCGCTCTCTATACACAGTTCACACGATTGCAAAGTGAAAGCAAAAAAACAAGCGCAAATTCAAACGCGATTTCAATACGTCACATATTGACAGTGGCTCACTGATGCCAATGACATAATTACCCAGCTACATTTCTGAAAGAATGCAAAAGCATTGACATATATTTTTCCTTCCTACGATAGGCCGACGGGCAGGGCAGAGATAGATTTTGGTAGCCCGACGTCCCGGGGCTAGCGATTTTGCGAGCCCTGTTTTCATTTGCACTTTAAGTTTTAAAACTGTTTATTTATTCATTTAATTAGAAAATTATTTTGAATGTATTTATTTTATCAAGACATTATTTATCCGATTTCTATTTTCCCATTTTGTCCTGGTCTCTTTTGCTGGAGTAAAATTGAATTATTTATTATTTTTGTGTTATTAAGCCTGACTTGAATCTTTCAATTTCTACTTGAAGTTTGATTTGTTCCATGTATTGTTAACCTGTTTGGCATTTTGTTTTATGTGCAGGTTCACTTGCACATAATAAATAAATGTCTTTGTGATTCTTGCATTGCATCATCATGTTTATTTTACAAGGTTTTAGCTGTTAAAATCGAGTACATTTGATTTAGTTATTAAATATAAATCACCTGTACTGAATAAATTGATGAGCAACATGAGTTTATTCAATACAGTGTTAATATCTGAGTGGGCCCCGAGCCACTTTGTGGTGGAAAAGTTGGGCCCCGAGGTAACAAAGGTTAAGAACCTCTGATATAGAGGGACTGTGGTGTTGGGTTTTGTACAGCCATTTCCCCTGTTGCCGGGTTTCATAAATGGGTTGCTTGCTTGGAACCCTGGCTGAACCGTTATTCAGACAGTACCTGGTACCAGGTAATCCCACCTAATACAAAACCCCAAAATTGAATTAAGTCGAGCCAAGTAGGTACTAGTAGAAAAGAGACATTACGGAGCTGAGAAGTGGCTATAGTGAAGCTGGAGTAGTGTGTGTGCCTCAAGAAGGTTCGTGTGTGTGTGTGTGTGTGTGTGTGTGTGTGTGTGTGTGTGTGTGTGTGTGCGCGCGCTCGCTGCAGCAGTTTTCCATGTCGAAGTCTGCCCAGATGCCACTGTCCAACATCACTGTGCCAAAGCCCTCGATCTCCAGGGTGCCCAGCAGCATGGAAGGCATCAACCATGAGCTGGAGAAGGTCTTCATTAAAGACAATGGAGATAAGGAGGAACTTAAGGTGGGGCTCAGTTTCCATTTTCAGCATGGTATTTTAGTAAACCTGTGACTTGTGTCACTGCCATCTCTTGACTGAGCTTTGAAGCTTATATTGTTTTCTCTGCAGTCCCTGGAGGTTCCCGATGGGCGACGAGCACCTTTCCCTCCACAGCAGCGCAGCAGCAGCACCCGCAGTGTGGACACCCAGACCCCCTCAGCTCCTGGCCGGTCCAGCAGCTGCTCTAGCCTGTCACCATCCCCCTCGCCAGCCTGCCCACTGGGATCACATGATGGCAGTCCTTACTCCACAGATGAGCTACTATATGACCGAGATAAAGGTAAGCAACGCTAAGGTCCTACTGAAGTGTCCACAAAAAGTAGCTGCTGGGGTCAAGGAATTTGTTCCTATCCTGACCAGATCCTGGAGGAGATCACTAAAACTCTACAGTATTGCAAAGGAATGGAGTAAATCAAATGTAGACCATAGCCTATATTGGCTATGTAACATCTTTTGATGATAATGGAAACTTAAACCTATAGAGGCGTGAATTCAAAATTCTCTGCCACTAGTCCATTTTGGTGAAATTTCATTGCAGAAACTCAAATTGTTGTCAGCAGTTTGTATGGCCTTCATGTGCTTGTATGCATGGGGGCATACTCCTAATGAGTCAACAAATGGTGTTCTGGGGGGGATCTCCTCCCAGATATGACCCAGGGCATCACCGGGTTTCTGGACTGAGATGTTCTGCAATTCGATGGCGTCAGATGGACCAAAACATAATGTCCCAGTGGTCTTCTTCTTCATTTAGGTTAGCGGAGCATGGAAGCCATTCTTTCATCCTCCAGGAACTACCTGCATATTCTGACCACATGAGCCTGGACATTGTCATGCACCAGAACCAACTGCACTAGCATGTAGGGTCTGAAAATGGGTCCAGAGATATCATCCCAATATAATAGCAGTCAAAATGCTGTTGCCAAGCCTGTAAAGGTTTATCCATCCCTCCATCCATATACTGCCCCATACCATCACTGACCCACCGACATACCAGTCACTTTGTTACGGGCAACATTCAGAAGCGCCTTGAGGCGACTTATGTTGTGATTTGGCGCTATATAAATTGAAATGAATTGAACATTCTGTGGCTTCTCCAGACCTTTGCATGTCTGTCACATGTGCTCAGGGTGAACCTGCTCTTATCTGTGAAAAACACAGAGCACCAGTGGTGGACCTACCAATTTTGATATTCTGCGACAAATGCCAGTAGGGCAGTTCTAGTGCTGGACACTAGATGTCACCAGATATCACCTTATGCTACCGGGAGTGACACTGACCCCAGTCAACTGCAAAACAGACAGAAAAAAATTAGGAGCAAAAAATATCAGTTGCCTCCACCTTTAAAACCATTCTTGTTTTGGAGGTTGTGTAATAATATCAATGACGATAGATTAAATAAATACATTTCAGGTAGATGCCTGTGTATTGTAAAAGTCTTCTGTGCTGATTTGAACTGAGTATGTCGTTTGTTCAGTCTCTCAGTTAGTGTTGCGCTCAGTGCATGCCTTACTGTACATCATGTCATTAACACAAACATTTTAAAGGTGATAACAATAATCCAGACAGCAACATGGGTTGAGCATCTTAGGGATAGTTAGTTGTGTTGGGAATTAAGCATTTGTCTAATTTTTTTGTGTTATATATGAAAGAAACATCAATATCTGATGACAAGACTTATGAATCGCGGTCCAGCAGTGGGGAGTTTTTTGCAGTTCAATTCAATTTTATTTATATAGTGCCAAATCACAAATCGCCTCAAGTAGGCAACACCTCAAACAGTAAAGCTTCATCCATATCAAAACCCAGCAATAGGCAGCAGTACTTGTCCCTGTACAATTCACAGAACCGTCTAATCCACATCTGACTACCGCCAAGCCCACAAGCACCATAACATAGTTTGTTACCTGAAATTGAACAATAAAAAAGGGTTGGAGCAACCTGTCAAAGCTATTTACACTGAAATGAACTTTATACTCAGGTTTTTACTTTTACTGTTTCACAAGGAGTTAAAAAGTCAATGTCCACAATTTAGACTTTAGTTGCAAGATATTTTATTAAAACAATTTAACAAAAATTTAATAAAAGTACAGTTCGGTGTATAATAATCAAATTAACTGAATTGCATTTATCTAATTAACATAGTCTGAGCTAATGCTAATTATGTTCTGATCCTTTTGAGGAGAATGGTTGGAGCGAATAAATGGATGCACTTATCTCTGTATACCGAGTTGATGATAACCACCCAACAGGAAACCGGCATACCCTTGTCATTCAGTGGCCGTATGGTGTAAACCAAAATCCTTCTGAATTAATCATCTAATGTGGCAAAAACTGAGCAGAGGAAAAGCCAAAAATATACAAAACCAATTTGCAGGTTCACAGTTTGGCATCAGTTGATCACTCCAGCGTTGGAATTTGCAGCTGTGACCTCTTAAGATCCCATCTTCTGAACTGCTCATCTCGCAGAAGACAAAAGGGAAGAACCTCACATCTTTTAATTCTTAACAAAGAAACTCCATCACATTTTAACATTCAGTCACATATGCTTCTAATTGACTTCATGTTTCATTTAGTTTATGTAATTGTAATTAAATTAGATTTGTCTTTAGCATATTCTCACATGAGCCTTCATTTTAAAATAATCCCCCTTTTAATTAAAATACAGAGGAATACTTTCTTTCTTGTTTTTCTCTTTAAAACAAGTCAATCACAGTATACCCAGTTAGACTTTTTTGATAAGTCACACATTTTATAAGTCAGACACACACATAGAATCTTTATTATACTTCGGTTGACTTTTAGCAAATAGGGATAACAATAATAATAAATCTCCAGGGTGGGCCATTTATATGGATACACCGTAATAACATGGGAATGGTTGGTGATATTAAAGTCCTGTTTGTGGCACATTAGTATATGTGAGGGGCAAACTTCTCAAGATGGGTGGTGACCATGGTGGCCATTTAGAAGTCGGCCATCTTGGATACAACTTTTGTTTTTTCAATAGGAAGAGAGCCATGTGACACATCAAACTTATTGGTAATGTCACAAGAAAAACAATGGTGTCCTTGGTTTCAACGTAACTTTATTCTTTCATGAGTTATTTACACGTTTCTCACCACTTATAAAATGTGTTCAATGTGCTGCCCATTGGGTTGGATTGTCAATGCAACCCTGTTCTCCCACTCTTCACACACTGATAGCAACACCGCAGGAGAAATGCCAGCACAGGCATCCAGTATCCGTAGTTTCAGGTGCTGCACATCTCGTATCTTCACACCATAGTCAATTGCCTTCAGATGACCCCAAAGATAAAAGTCTAAGGGGGTCAGATCGGGAGACCTTGGGGCCATTCAACTGGCCCACGACAACCAATCCACTTTCCAGGAAACTGTTCATCTAGGAATGCTCGGACCTGGCACCCATAATGTGGTGGTGCACCATCTTGCTGGAAAAACTCAGGGAACGTGCCAGCTTCAGTGCATAAAGAGGAAACACATAATCATGTAGCAATTTCAAATATCCAGTGGCCTTGAGGTTTCCATTGATGATGAATGGACCCACTATCATTGTTCCCCATATACCACACCAAACCATCACTTTTGTTGTTCCAACAGTCTTGGAGGGATCCATCCAATGTGGGTTAGTGTCAGACCAATAGCCGTGGTTTTGTTTGTTAACTTCACCATTCACATTCTGATTCTGACATAAAAGTTTGCCTCATCACTGAACAAAATCTTCTGCGAACTGAGGGTCCTGTTCCAATTTTTGTTTTGCCCATTCTGCAAATTCTGTGCGCCGATCTGGGTCATCCTCGTTGAGATGCTGCAGTAGCTGGAGTTTGTAAGGGTGCCATTTGGGAGTAGCTAATATCCGCCGAAGGGATGTTCGACTAATGCCACTCTCCAGTGACATGCGGCGAGTGCTACGCTGTGGGCGCTTGCTGAATGAAGCTAGGACAGCCACTGATGTTTCTTCATTAGTGACAGTTTTCTTGCGTCCACATTTTGGCAAATCCAACACTGAACCAGTTTCACGAAACTTAGCAAGCAGTTTGCTAACTGTAGCATGGGAGATGGGTGGTCTCGTAGGGTGTCTTGCATTGAAATCTTCTGCAATGACCCGGTTACTGCGTTCACCAGATATAAACACGATTTTGATCCGCTCCTCACGTGTTAACCTCTTCGACATGTCAATGGCTGTGAACAAAGAGAAACTTGTAAATAACTCATGAAAGAATAAAGTTAAGTTGAAACCAAGCACACCGTTGTTTTTCTTGTGGCATTACCAATAGGTTTGATGTGTCACATGGCCCTCTTCCTATTGAAAAAAACAAAAGTTGTATCCAAGATGGCCGACTTCTAAATGGCCACCATGGTCACCACCCATCTTGAGGAGTTTGCCCCCCTCACATATACTAATGTGCCACAAACAGGACTTTAATTTCACCAACCATTCCCATTTATACAGTGTATCCATATAAATGGCCCACCCTGTATATATCTTGTCCTTTGTGCCCGTTTAAGAAATGTTGATTTTATGAAATATCTGCTTTTCATCTCATTATCTTTGAAAGAAACCAGTACAAAATTGACATGGCACAAAAAGGGCAAATATGTGCTTTGAAATGGAACGATATTTATGCAGTGCTTTTATTTTCTTACTGACCCCTCAAAGAGTTTCAGACATATAAAGGCAATTTTATATTCAGTGTAGAGTGTTTTAATTTATAGACGTTCAGCACTTTATGTACCATCCATGGAGAATTTTGAATCACCCATTAGCCTAACATGTCTTTGAACTGTATTCTGTAAGTATCTGTGTTCTCCTGAAAAGTTGAGAGGAGACACTTGAAAAGTTGCTCACCAATGTGATAATATCTCAGGAGTTTTGGTAGAAATCGAAACTTTAATCAGTTATTATATAAAATATGCATTCACAGTGGATCTGTGTCATTTGAGCAGATGACTGCAGAGAATAGTCTTTACTAATCAATCCCAAAAAAGATAAAAGCATCATATTTCTGTTTTCAGACAATGGAAGCAGCTCACCGCTGCCAAAGTTTGCCTCCTCACCCAAACCCAACAACAGCTATATGTTCAAGCGGGAACCACCAGAGGGCTGTGAGAAGATTAAAGCTTTTGAGGAAATGAGGTATAGATGCTTTGATACTTATACTGAATTTCCTCAGTACTCTGCTGCCCCCTTTAATTCCGCTGAACATGTTTTTGTGCAGCTCCAGGCAGTCCACATCGGCACCCCTCTTCTCCTGCCCTGACAAAAACAAAGTGAATTTCATCCCAACGGGTTCAGCTTTCTGTCCCGTCAAACTCCCTGGCTCTTTACAACTCACCCTTGCATCAGAGCCCGAGGAAGACGAGGACAGCAGGGAAGCAGGTTCTGGCTCTGACCCACACGGAACCACGTCATTCTATGGTGTCCCTACTCAGGTGTCCACGAGCACCAGCACAGATGATCCCCCAGAGGAGCCTGCCTCACCCTCAGAGACATCAGAGTCCCAGACAGACAGCCCGGCCATCAGCTAGACCTGAGCAGAGCTGGCCTCTGTCTCTGGGATGTACACTTGCAACCATCGAGCACCACCACTGACTTTCTCACCAACACCACCTTCTGCTCCACCAGGGGGTCTCTGTCTCTCTGTGCCCACTGTCTCCGTTGCCCTTCTATCTTTGCATGGCGTAGCAACAGTGTCCAGAATATCCACCACAACCAATATGATTTGCTGCCTCAACCTCCTGTCCTGCATAATAAGTGAGCTGCTGTTGGCAGGAAGAGACCTGACAGTTCAAGGGTTCATATGCAGGCGTAGTGAGGAGTGCAACACAATGGATCGGGGAGGGGCATGCATTTTAAGCTGGTAGTGTATTTCTGATGAAATGATGTGTTGTGTTCTGTTTCAACATTCACAGTATGAATAAGCTCTTTAAACATGTATATCCACATATAGCTCTATAAAAAGAAAGAAAAGTCTTTGTTTAAAACTCTATGGCTGTGTTATAAATGGAACAGGAAAGACAACAAGAACAGGATGATGTTTACACTGTCCAGGTCATGTTGTTGAGCTTTGTCTTAAATGCAACAAGGAAAACGTTGGAAGAAAAGGAGAAAATGGCCTCAAATGGTTACACGGTGTCAGATCTTGCTTCAGGTATTTCACAATCGGAGTCTATACTCAGGTAATTTGGAATGTATGTCCATAAAAAGCAGAACAGATTCCCTGACATTTATTCCCTCACATTTTCATTAATATACGAATCACTCTTTTCTGTTCAGTGACTAGACCTGAGCTCATGGCTGCAAATAGTGAAGGCTGTTGTGACCTCTGCCATGTGTTGTTGTGGATGTACTGATGGGGTTGAGCTTGCCTGTTAAGCTTAATGATAATGTGATTGGCTGATGGTGGAGCAAAAGCAATGAGGATGCAGTAACACTACGTGAAAGTATGAGGAAAATGTTCAAAGGCAACCTGTCTTTGAGGAAATAAAACTTTGAGGACGTAAAACTGGCACTGGATTGGCAGATAGACTGCTGCTCAAAGGGTAATTGCGGTTTCCACCCAAAATATTGTGAGCAGCATAAACTTGTTTTTATTTATAACCCAGATGCGTTACCACAACATTTTTTAAAGTTTAGTTTTCCACATCTTAGAATATATTCAGTCAAGCCTGGAGGTTTGACACAGCAAGCTTGCTGTTAAGTGACAGACCTCACTACTCCATAGGACACAGAGATGATAAAAAGCTGGATAAAACCAGGAGAGAATGATTATTGGACTTGTGTTTGTCAGATCCAGACAGAGAGAACTTTAAATAGTGGACCACATCTACTGAATGTCTAAATAGATGTTCCAGTTGTCAGCCGCCACATGGAGGCAGTGTTAAATGTATGGAGCTATATCTCTTAATGATTATGGGTTGCTGATTGCATCACTTCCAAAAGACGTCAGCCCTTTTCAGGCATGAGCTACGTGACCTTACTGTTTTTATCGCTCTGTAGAAGTGACAGCAGCATTCTTTTGGATCGCTACAGTGACTCCCAAAACCTGGAAAGTAGTTTTTCCTCTGAGTGAGCTCTGTAGTATCTTCATTTATAGTTCAATCCAAGCTTTCAAACAAGCAGCAACTGACCTATGCATAGCACTGTTTTCCAGAAGCAGCATGCTTTTGGCGTGTTGATGGACTGCAGGTAAGCATGTTCCCACAGGGTCTGTATTGTTCTAATTCTGACAATCTTTCCAAGTGTAGGTCGAGAGCTACAAAACATGCCAGTGACAGGCAGCTTTTGCCCTTAACGAGTAAGTTGTTTTGTTGCCCCCAGGTGGCCAAAATTAAGAAAAAAGCGTAAATAAATATATAAATCCAGGTAAATTGTGACTGACAGATCAAAGTCAGATTTTCACTATTCATGACGCCTGGTCTGGGATGACGCAGTTCTTGTGCAAGTTGAAAATGAATATTTGTACAACCTTTCCCTCCACTCTGCACTCTGGTAAGCTTCGAAACTTACTGTTCTAATGAAATCCATTCCATGAGATATGAGCATGAGAGGTGATTGATTCCTAAATTATGTTTGATCTTTGTTTCTGTACTCAGACCTTTGGTTGCAGCTACAAGAGCGCCTTCTGCTGTATGATGCATAGAGAAAGCATTACACTGGCCGGCCTCGTTTTCACTGTTATTGTTATTATTATGGGATGCTGTAGGCACCCTGATGCTACCACCAAACTACAGTACCATAGCATTTCATGTTTTCTGTGCAATGTTACAAACAGACATGAACATGGCCAAGTGTAAATAACCAGTGCATTTTCATCTTACTCATCATTTCTTTGGATAACTGGTGTATTTGTTGAATCCCTGTATTGACACTCCTTTTGTATATACGTTATTTTGTATATACAAGGCTTTTAAGGAGGTTCAATGTCGTGGTTTCTAAAGACATTTCAGCACCTTACCAAGAATTTTAGCTTTCCCAATGTTCCACATATACTTGGCATTGGTAACCTAGATGTGTGCAATAATAGGAAAAAAAATTAAAAAGAAAAGGTGTTGTCTTTTCGTTCTTTGACACAAATGTCTCATCTCACATTCCTTTGGTTTTGAGCATGAAGGCTGAATCAGCAAGAAGTTTGTTGTTAAAGCCATCAACTGATACAAAACCAGCAATGACCAGAGCACACCACTGGCAGGTCAGAGTGTTCATCAGCTCCTCTTTGTGTAACCAGTAGTGTCAAAGTTCATGCACAATGGCAATAAAGGAAAAAAAAAAATCTGGATTTTGTCTGTTCATTTTTGTGTGTCATACAGGGTTTTATTCATCACAGCTGTGAAATGTGTGATGACATAAGGAACTTTTTTTTCTTTTTCTTAGTCTTGTACAGGTCATTAGAAATCAAGAGTTAGCTATCTTATGGAGCTGTTCGGCACTTCGGGATTGGTGGGAAAATATAATGGTGGTAATTTTCAGTGTTCTAAAAAGGAGATTTGGTATCTCACCAAAACTGTCCATACTTGGTATAACCACAGAACTTTCTGGTGGAGATTTTTCCAGTTATACAAAAAGATGGATTATTCTGGCTCTTACTACGGCCAAATGGGTCCTGCTAAGACATTGGTGGAAAAAGAGCCCCCCTCCCTATGAAGAGTGGCTAAAGACAATGGCTAAGTTGGCGTCCTACGAAAAAGTGACTTATGGTTTATTAGACAAATTGCATCAATATGATTGTATTTGGTCCCCTTTACAAGCTGGTTTTCTGTAACTTGAGGAACAGAAGAGTAATGACAGAGTGGTGGTGTGGGGATTGGTGTGCGAAGAAAGAATAGGATAACTTTGTTTTTGTTGTTGTTTTTGTTTGTTTGTTTTTTTAAACTATTTATTTATGTAGTTATCCTTAAGTTCTGTTATTGAAGTTTAAAATGAAATAAATAAAAATTGTTGATGACAAAAAAGAAATCAAGAGTTAGCTGAAGCAGGTAGGTCTTGGTGTGTATCTAAGCAGTCTGATGTTTGCAGCAATCACCCTGAAAAAAAAGATGATGGTGATTTTGATTAAAAAAGAGAGATGAAGATGGTGGCAAACATATGCACAAATAGTTTAAACATTAACACTTTATTCATTCCATTTCAAATATAATTTGTTTTCCAAGAAAATATTGTGAGGCACACCCCACTGGCAGAAATGACTATGAAATTAAATTACAGTTTTTAATTATGAACTCATTTTTGCCTTTTTTAATCAACTTTTGACTATGACACATACACTTGTGCCTGTGTGTTTCTTGGGCTAGTTCTTAAAAAGTCTTGTATTCACATCAGTTGTTTAGGTGTACAGTTGTCCACGACAGTCCAGTAACCCGCAGTTTCATGTCCAACCCTGAGCTGCAATCAAAATCCTACAACTACAGCCCACCTGAACGAGCATCACTACCTCAGCAGCTGCCCCAGCGCTGCCTAGAAAACAAATCCAAGCTCCATTTCTCCAACGAGGGTGATGAGTAAAGCTTCAGACTAAACTCCAGTCATAGTTTGTCAAGGAGCTAAGCCTGACAGCAGAAATCTGAAATACATTTAGAAAGAAATCAAAATTATTAAGAAGACATAGGGAGAGCTTTGGACAGCTCAGTTAAGATGCTGAGTCCTGTCCCGCTTTCTTTTCTTCCCTCCTTCCTTTCTTTCCTTTTAGGTCATCTGAAGTCAGAAAATGTATTTAGTTTAAGATGAGATTCAGCAACCAGCGGCAATCCCATATCCCCACAGTGTGCAACCGAACCCTATCCTCCAAGATGATAACACTTGGCCCCACAGAGCAGGGTTTATCAGACACTACCTCCAGAATTTGGAAGAGGAGAGGATGGAAGGGCTTGCCTGCATCCCCAACCTCAACTCCATAAATACGTCATACCAGAATGACCAACAGCAACCACAATGGCTGAGTTGTGACAAATGCCGGTTGAAGAATGGGTTGCCATTCACAGTTCATTGACATTAGCATTGATTTGACAAGTATTTCATACCCAAATACTCAACCTTTGGCGAACCCACAAATATTGTACCCTTTAAGGGGAAATAAACAGGCTTTCTAACAATATAAGATTTCTTGCCAAGAAGCATTGTTACAATGAAGAACTAATCTACTAACCAATAAGTTTATAGTTCTTCACCATATGTGGAAGCTCAGCTAGAGGGCAGTGTGCTCCCTAGACCAGTCATCCTGTCTTTAGTTAATCTGATTTTCTTACCAACTAATCTAACCTCTTTAGTTTAAAATCCATGCGATAATGTTTTACTCTACTGCTATTCTACTTTGTCTCCCTCACATTTATATTTATAGCCAATTTATAATGACTCTCTAAGCTAATTTCTTGGTTAGAAATTATGTTAATTGTGTGTGCTGAAACCCATAGTGCCACACAGAAAAGCCCCAGTCAGCATTCAAACAAAGAAATATCACAGCAAGGAGGTTAAGACACGACAGAACATTGTCTAATGAATAGTATAGTTGTTTACCTATTACATAAAGCACTACTACTGTTGTGAACCGGTGCTGTATTTGAATAACAGCTGTTTCATTTGTTTTATAAATTGTAGCCTCTGCCCAGCAGTGATATATATCCCCCAGCAGATGGCAGTAGACAACCGGCACCCAGTTGAATTTGGCTGATTTCAGATTTTGTCACAGTTTAGCATGTAAAGGGCTCAAACAGCTGTTTGTATCTCTCATTTTGAGAGCTCCAAACCTCCACCTGTCTTTACAACTAAAACTTGTTCTAGCCGTTGTGCACTAAGGGATATCATAGCACCAACATTTATATTTACATTAGCTTCTAAATTCAGAAAAGGAAATATTTCTCTGCCTGACAGGAACAGTTTCTCTAAACAAAAGCATCATTGGCCCTGTTTCAGCAGCTAATCGGCTTTGTCACAAACTCGATTCTCTGTGCTAATCTCGAGCTTCCAGCACATCCTAACTGAACCTAATAGAACAAAGGTACGACTCTTTTAAAAGCAAATTAGGGAGCAGAAAGCCTCTTGTAATCCCCAGATTCCCGGCCTTCTGCTTCCTGCTGTGCTGCTGTTTCTCCATTCAGGAGCAGCTCTGTGCAAAATGCTAATCCTCATTTATCAAAGCACAGAGATAATACAACAAATAAGAACCCCAGATATGATGTCTGGTTTTATTAAGACATAGCCACACAGCTGGGTTTGCCCCTCACTCTGAATTCATATTTGGATCAATCAAGCCTTCACATTATTAGATGCATAAGAGAGTTGTCCCTAATCAGAGCTCTCTCCAATCAGTGCTGCTCACTAAGACAGAGTTAAAAGGTTAAAAGGTTAAAGTCACACTTGCACCAAGAGGCTGCTTCTAAATAACAGATATTTATTCAGACCTTTCAATGAAAATAAAACAAAAATATTTCTCTCTAACCATTCATCTGTTATTTTATCATATTGATTAACTTCACCTGAAATTAAACAAAACATAGAAAATTTCAACAGCAAGCATTTTCCTTACACCCCCAAAATCTCAATTTGAGATAAACACTTATTTTATTGAAATTGTTATTTTTTGTTTTTGTTATTTTTCCTCATGTGCAGATTTAATTTGATTCTGTAGAAATAAAGCTCAACACTGCTACAATATTTGAATGGGTTTCGGCTCCATGTTGGTACTGAATGTTAGCCCCTGTAGAAGCTTTGGTCCAGGCACTGCGAGTTTGAAATGAGTCAGTATTTCTCCTTTCTTTTTCTGAACACTCTACCCTAAAATCAAATGGAACAGTTGATTTTTCGGTACTTACTCACGTGTTTCTCAAATGTATGCACACATTTCATGGAGAAATTTGTTATTTGTCAATATTTTCTAACCTAAATTTGTTTACATTCTACCAACAAATGTAAAACTACCCCAGACCTTGCTTACAAACAAATGGCCAAAGTGAGTGAAAAGACAATTTAAAAAAGCTTTTCATTTGTGCTGATGCGGAAAGATTGCAGTTTGAGCTGTTTAAAAAACTACATAAAACTTATTGCCACTTTAAAAAAATGTTCCTCTGTTTATGCTCACTCCTAGTATAAACAGATGTGTCAACTTTGTCAAATATTGAGTACAATGCTGAAGGAAGCTTTTGTGAAGGCGGAGGACTAAGCAACCAACTCGTCATCTCTGGGGACGTCAGCTGGTCAAGTGGATGGACTGCCACGTTCAGCTCTTTTGTGCATCTGTCTTTTCTCACGGGTCTATTGTGAAGACGAGACAGGCTGATCCCACCTCAGGAATCCAAACCTCCCTGCCTTGTATGCATGTCAGCTACCCCCTTCTCCCTGGGAGGGATTTCATTGTCCTGGTTCCCCTCCCCCTTTCAAATCAGATGCATTGAATGCTACACTGATCAAGGAAAAAGTAATCAAGTGCCCTTTTGTTTTAGCAGCTGCTTCAAAAGAGCAAAATAAATATATGGTAATGAAACCTTATCGTGTGTGCTTCAGATGCTGGCTGTCATGTGGTTTTGCCTTCCAGTGGTGTAGTTCTGTCCAGCCAAGGTTCCCTGCCACAAGATGAAGAGTTCAGCCAGCTGACAGAGATCCAGCACATTCTAATGGGCTGATGCTGCATCATTCACCATAACATCACTCATTTGAATACTGTTTAAAAGCTGGTTTATTAAATTGTTCTGTGTCTCTTTGGTTCTTTTGAGTAACAGAAATCTAAAACCAGAGACTCTTTCTACATTAACAGCAATAAAACAGTGGACCCAGGTCTTTCTGGCGTTTTGACAGGTGATTTGAACCAAAACTGCTCTACCACACGAGCCACAGTATTTGATATTTATTCATTTTGAGTCAAAGGACTGCTTTATTTATTACATCGTAGTCATCTAATTTGAATATCAGAAATGCCTATATGACACTTGAGAGTCATTTTGACACCTGTCAAGATGAAAATGGATCAGAGATCAAGAATTTTGGGGTCCTGATGGCACGTAACATTAATTTCTGTGAGGTGATTTTTTTGTTAGTGGCTTCAAGTGTGAAATGTTAAAGGTTATATAATATGGATCATTTTAATGATCAAGAAAATGACAAAACTATGTGACTCTTTCGACAATTTATTGTGATTCTTAATATTATATCACTTTAACAAAGTAAAACAGACGTTTCTGTTGCCTTTGGTGAGCTCGTTGACACCTGTCAAAATGAAAATGGAACTGAAGTGCCATCGTTGCCCACAAAGAAGACTCTGGGATACAGTACAGCAAAGATCGAGAATTTGGGGGCAATTGTTGGCGTATAACATACAGTTTCTATAAAGTTATCTTTAACATTCACCAAGAAAATTACACAAGTATTTTAAAAACTATGTGAACCATCCAACACAATCTTGGGCTCCTGAATGGTATATCACTTTTCAATAAAGTAAAAAGTTGCCCTCGTATCCATTTTTTGAAATACTTTGAAGCATTTAATTGGAGAAGGGCCACAATGGTGGGAATCAGTGTGTGATACTCTGGGTAGTCTTCACTGGTGAGTCTTTGCACCTGTTACCATTAATAGAAGTCCTATTTGAACGCATTGGTATGGACCTCATCAGGCCATTTCACCAGACTGCATGGGGATATCACTTTGTATTAGTTGGGAGGTGAGCAGGAAAACACTGTAAATAAAATGTCACCAACCTGGCAATATTGTGCACATGTTGGGTCCTTTGGTCACAGACTGCTTTTGTCATTTACACAAGATCTCTAAAATCTGAATCATCCTGTCTCACAGTGATGCTGAAAAACTAGTTCGTGGATTTATTACTTCTGGGCTGGACTATTCCATTCAATTACATGTTACTTATATAGCAGAAAACCCACAACAACAGTTGCCTCAAGGTGCTAATATTGCAAGGTAAAAACCCTACAATAATACAGAGAAACCCCAACAATCAGATGACCCCCTATGAGCAAGCACTTTGGTGAAAACTTCCTTTTAACAGGAAGAAACCTCCAGCAGAACCAGGCTCAAGGAGGGGCGGCCATCTGCTGTGACCAGTTGGGGGTGAGGAGAGGGAGAAAGGACAAAAGACATGATGTGGAAGAGAGCCAGAGATTAATAATAACCCATAATTAAATGCAGAGCAGTGTATAAACACATGGTGAGTGAAAAGGCGTGAGAGAAGTAGAAACACTGTGCATCATGGGAAGCCCCGAACAGTCTAAATTTGCAGCATAGCTAAGGTTGGATTGAGGGTCACCTGCTTTAGCCCTAACTATAAGCTTTATCAAAAATGAAAGTCCAATGTGCTCTATTGGGGTGAGGTCTTTAAGAAAAGATCCAGTCCAGTTATTCTAGACCATGTATGTGAGGAGAAAGATTTTAAATTCAATTCTAGATTTAACAGGATTTTAACAGAGAGTCAGTGAAGAGAAGCCAATATGGGAGAGTAAGCATCTTTAAAATCAGTTTATTACCGCCACATCACATGGGGACCTATACCTACAGCGCATCCTTGAAACCTCCCACACCCACCTTCCAGATAGAGAGAGAGAGCTGTTCTTCACTTATAAGTCACATGAAGATTTACCTTCCAAGTACATCCTGGAGGCCCCGCCCTCACTCCCCAGTCAGGGGTCTCTTCTTCTTTTAACAGGAAGAAACCTCCAGCAGAAGGGAGGGGCGGCCAACTGCCACATCCAGTGTGGGTGGAAGACAGGACAAAAGACATGCTGTGGAAGAGAGCACAAGATTAATAACAAGTAATTATTACTCTGGTCAATCAGTTCACATTACTCTGTTAAATTACTGATACCATCACTTTGGTCATTTTGTTTATTCTACTTGAATTGCTCTGTTAATACATTGCTAATAAGGCACAAAGCACTTTAACATTCCATTTGCACAGTGTGCATTTTAAGTTTGTTTTTTTTAAATTTAAATTTACTTATTGTTTGTTTTTGCATAGTCATGCAGCAATTCAGGACACATTTCACTGTGTGTTGTACTTGCATGACTATGCATGTGACAAATAAAGAATCTTGAATCTTGAACCTTCTTGAATGATGTACTGTAAGTACACACCTACACAGCATGTTAACAAACCATGAAAAAAAGCCACACAAAAAATGAATGACTGCTGGTAACGGTTTCTATACATTAGTATGTACGAAGGGTATGTTGTGACTTACCTTCAAAATTACAGCGGTCCCTCGCTATAACGCGGTTCACCTTTCACCTCGCTGTTTCGCAGATTTTTTAGTGCAAGTTTGCATGCTTTTTTTTTTTTAACATCACATTGTGTCCTGCGTCCTGATCGCTGCAGACGATCTCCTCCGTGACGTCTCTCCAGTACAGTACAGAATCGCTGCATCGATTGCTAGCAGTGTAACTGAAGTGCAGTACTGTATGTCCACGATGTCCACGAAACGTTTTGCACAGTCAAAAAATAAAATTGGCTACTTGATTTCACCTATCGCTGGTTATTTTTAGAACTTAACACCCGCGATAAACGAGGGACAGCTGAGAAATATAACATTTGAATCCATTTTCTCTTCTGCTCTGAGGCGTGGGGAAAAAATATTGACAAGTCGATGAACATCATTTACAGATATATTGGATAAATGCCCAAGACATCTATAGAAATGTAAATCGCCGCTTGATTCATTCATTTGCTTAACTTATTTTGGACCGTAAACCAAGCGCGAATAGGGCACCGGAAACAAAGCTACCCACAGGAGTTTCCGCACCGGAAGTAGCATATGCTAACGTGCACATAGTCAATTCAGGGTCTGCAGCCTTAAGTACGCAGCCTTAACGGTCCACAAGGGCCGCGTACTCAAAGACCGCTAAGGCCGGAAGTGCAAGGCTTGTAGGCTTCTGAAATGGGACGGTCTAGTCTCCGTAGCACTGCCCAGGTTGCCTAGCAACCATGATACTAACCGCTGGAAACGTGTCATACAGCTTTGTTTGACAGAAATGAAGGAGAACATATTTTGTTCATTTGTTTGTTTGTTTCTACAAGAGCTTTGTGTGATTTGATAAGTATCTGAGGCTGAGACCACAGGACAGTAAAACATGATTGTTGGGCTTCATTTCTGTACTGAACAGTCATTTAAGATTAGCTAGTAAATAACAATTAGCTAATGTTGTTCATGAGACTAAAGTCATATCAGTTATATGTAAATATAATATGGCCAATATTATAGTTAATATATTAATCATTATTAGTTATTACAGCAGTGAACATGAACTCTGTGTCAAACACTGAGCTTCAGTAAAGATTCAAGTTGCAGTTATTTATATGTCCTATCACCTTAAATCTTCACTCAAAGACAAGTATCTTTGACAGTGCATATATACCTATATATATGTATTGGTCATTGGTATTATATATAAGAGACAAATGTTGTTCCTTCAGTATGTTGGCAATACTAAATTTGGCTCAATGCTTACATGTATGTATAAAAAGAAAATGTACGAGCTGTGATAACTGTTTCTGATAAAATGAAGAGTAGACTGATATATTAAATATTTCTTTATTGGGTGAAAAAATCAGACCATGTCATAACTGCTTTAAGTCATAACAGAATAGATATCAGAGCCTTAGGCAGGCTGGCTTCTGCTAAATGGGTCAAACTGAAACTGCAGAAAGTAAACAAACACACAACATCCTTATAGAATATGATGTAACTGTCATGGTCCCCGTGCCTGCTCGGCTGGCCCTGTGTGGCTACATGTTATGTTTTGTCTTTTCTCTCTCCTCTCTCTGCTCGCTGCCTGGGCGGAGCTCATTGTGAGCTCCCGGCCTCCACCACCTGTAGGCAATCACCTGTGGCTCCTCACCTTGTTTGCTCCCGCTACTTAAGGCAGTGACTGAGAGCACCTCGCCGCTGGACTATTGA
>NW_005187685.1:111327-119891 GCF_000239375.1 Pundamilia nyererei | reverse complement strand
GCTAAGCGTTTTGCATTTTGCATAATTTTAAAAAGTTTAAATTTGTTCAGAAGCCTATTGAACGGCAGAAATTAGGTTTTCTTTTCGGAAGTAAGTAAAAGGAAAAAAAACCAGCGGTCGACAATGGTAGACTTGTGCATAGCAAGCAAGCGAATAATGAAGAAAACAGATTTTTAGACAGGAAACTGTTCTTGAAGTATACAGAGAGAGCAAGAGAGAGAGAGAGAGAGCTGTGCATGAATTTAAGAAAAATTTCCACTTTCATTGACTTGATTTTTTAGATTAGCATCAGTGCTGTTCATGAAAATCAAAATTTCATTCAAATTCAGAATTTTAACCCTTTAAATACCAGTTAAATCACATAATATAATGATTTACTTAGGAACAAAAGCATTAAATCCCCATTTTTTTTCTAAATAATAAATGCAAACTGATTTATTTCCTAACCATGATGGAGGTTTGAGGCATAGCAATAATTAAAAGTATCAATGATTATATATGCATCATTATTTTTTGTGCAGTGACAGAAAAACAAAACTCCCTCTCAGCTTGTTCGTGACCAAAAATGGCCACCCCCTGTTTATGTTTACAAAATGCTATAAAATTAATGTATATTAAAATATTTTTCTACTTTCATTGACTTGATTTTTTTAAATTAGCACTGGCTCTAGTCATGAAAACCAAACTATAATTCAAATTCAGAAATTATACCCTTTGAATACCAGTCAGATTATGTATTATTACTACGCTTTTGGGGGAAAATAGCAATGAAGTTCACATTTTTTAGCATATGAATGATGAAACCTAATTTTTTTTATCATCATTGCAGGTTAGTAACAGTAACAATGATTTATTTTTACTTTACTTTATTAAAATTTTTTTGGGATGAATGGCCAAAAAGAAAATCACACATGGTGTGTTAGTGGCCAGAAAGGCAATTTAATGACCAAATAACCACTGAAATGACCACAAAAATGATCAAAATTTATCTTCCAGTGTGTGTGCTTCTGTATGCATCCTCATTAGCAGCAAGATGTGCTAACCACAGTAGAGTGGTATTTGTAGGCACACTTTCTACACTTGGTGCAAGGGGCTGCTGTTCCAGTCCTGCAGGTACGCCCTTTGCACCTTCTTCTCATTTTTTGGTGGGGTGTGGGTCACACTCTGGTTCAGACTACTGTGTCTTGATATCAATGGCAGAATCAGGGACAAGGGTGTCATGTGCCCCAGCTCTCCCAGGATCACTCTTCATTTGTAGGTTGTAGAGGACTCCCCCACTTCAGTGAAGTTGTTTCCAGCGGGACAAAGGCATTGTATCCCAAGACATTCAGGAGATTGGAGAAAAGAGCCATCAGCCATCAGTTAGTTTTCCTTCTACAACTCAAGGTGCCAGCATCCTCTCTAAGTTATCCAAGCTGTATTTGTGCCTATTGTGGTCCAGGATTGCTTCTTGCTTCCAGGCTTCCTCTATTACCCATCACTAACTGCTGGTTCCCTGTGTGTTGTGGTCAAAAGAAGCACATTCCTCTGTTGCTTTGGCATGTGAGATATCGCCGTGGTAATTTTGGTGAAGCCAAAGACAGACAACAAAATCTTCCACTGTTGCAACTGGAGGAGCTGGGGAGGAAGCTCTGGGTTATTTCTCCTGTGCCAGTTTTCATCTCAAGACTTCCTCTGCCAATGTGACCGAAGGAAAGACGTTGTCCTCGGAGCTCCTCCGTCATTTGGAGTCTGAACCCCATGCCATTTTTTTAATTCCTGAGAACTTCCTGTGTAGTCATCCAACATGCTATGTATTGCTTTATTCTGGTGTAGGCTTTATCTCCACTTCATCTATAATCCTCCAATCCTCACACCTTCGCCTCCCGTGCAGATTTGTAAGGGTGCACAGCAGCTAAAAGACTGCCATTGTTATAAAAAAGTCAAAAGTAGATCTCAGGCTGCTAATGCAGGAAACTGCATACAGGGTGAGCCCTGGTTTGATACCAGTAGGTACTGGATTGTAGAGCAGTCTCTTCATGACGGATCCACTCAGTCACCGGCTCCTCGGTCTCAGAAAATGCTCCTATGTTCTTTTCTATCAGCTGCTTGGCCTCCACCTCCATGCCCCCCCAACCCCAATCCTCCCCCAAAGAAGAGGATTCAGGTGCTGGCTAGTACTCATCATCAGTGGTAATGTGGTCAGCCTCTTTGGTGATTGTCCTCTCATCTTCTGGAGAAGAAGTTTCTTCATCTTGGGCAGATGTCTTTTCTTCAAGGGCAGAGGACTGCTTGCTGAACAACAGCCTGATAGCTGCAGGCCTGACGACAGGAGATGTATCACTGCTGTAACACCTGTACCATTCAGCAGTCGCCTCATGGTTCTGACACACACAACAAAACTATTGACTACACTACACACTAACTACACAAGATTTGCGCTAAACGTCGCAAATCTCTCACATCTAAAAAACACCGCCGCCACTCCTAAAACTTCGCCCTTCCTAAACAACTAAATGCCATGTTGCCATATCATTTTTTGATTGGTCCACGTGGTACATTTTGTCGACCAATAGGAAAGGGTGGGGTTTTATTGGTTTTGTTTTTGCTCACAGGCGGAGAGTGCTTTGTAGCGTTTTCCCTATAAAATGCAGTTTTTACTGTTTCTTCCCACAGTAAATATAAACAACGACAGTATTCAGGAAGAAAACCAAACATTGCAGATATTTTTATCATAACTCTGGTTTTACGTGGCCGATCAACACAGTTTAAAAACTGGTATAAAGTCCACACTTTTTCCATCAATTGTTCCGTCTGTCCTGCTCACATCTCCAATGGTTGTACACGTTGTCATTAATGTGGCTTCACTCCACATCAGCCACGCTGCCTTGCTAGTGTCGGTACATAAGGACGCTGTCATAGCCTGTCAACGACATTGATTAACTGCGTATATACGAATCGCATCATTGGCTGGACTATGGGATAAGGTGGCATCATTGTGATCCCATACGGGAGCAGACAGTCACTTACTGACTAACACTGCAAAACAGAATTGTTAAATTATTTATTTTAATTTCAGTTCAGGTTAGATTTTTTTTCTGTGCGCAACGCAGATTTTCTGTGCGCAGAGACACGTGCTCAGCTTAGAGGGAACATTGGTGCAGGGTCAGCAGATGCTGAGGCTCATAGTGTGCAGAGGTTGCCAGTTTTCTGCAGAGTCCATTGCTACAGACCTTGAAACATCATGTGGCCTTCTGATTAGCTCAACAACAATGTGAGATAGTACAAGACAGATTAAGTTAACTCTACAATGAGTTGAACCATTAACTTATTTATTCCTGCATATACAATTTTTGCCATTTGTATTGTGTCACTATGTATGTCCCTCACAATTTCCTGTCGTCACCCCCTTCGCTCTGTCATATTTTTCAAGTAACCTATACTTCCTACAACTAACCTATAATTCTGTTTTTGGTGTCCTACCTCAATATTTTCAGTGGACACAAATGTCCACTTCTATGTAAAAATGGTGGCGCCGCTGTACAGCTATCATGTAGCGAAGCTCGGTCAGTTGGAAATGGTTTGCCTCACCGACTGACTATTCAATATATTACATTTTCAATCCAATTTTATTTGTTTTTGCATTTATTGTGCAAAAATAAGTGGAAAATCACAACAACAGTCGCCTCAAGGTGCTTTATATGGTAAGGACCCTAGAATATGTTTAACAAATAGCGTTTAACAATTTTATTAGACCACCTGTCATAGGAACAACAAAATATTGAATCTATTAAAAGCTTGTTTACAGTTTAAAATGTAATGTAAAAAGCTAACAGAATTCACATTTTCATACCCGAATTTGAGCCAACAAAATGGCAAAGGCAGGGGTGTTTCTCAGAGAAGCAATGATAACATTCAACTATGAAAACAAATTTTTCTTTTCAGGACTATCTGTATTTTAGCAAATTAATAAAATATGTACTTCGCTAATTTTTCTGCTTCACTGAAAAACAGCATCTTTGAAAATGTATCTATAACAATAATTAGTAGCATTGTACTACTGATAAAGAAATGTAATCATTGTTTTATTGTAGAAATAATACAATTCGTAACAGAACCTTTACGAGAACATTTGGGTCCTTTATACAGGCCGGGTAGGGTCTAGCTTTTACACAGTTCCTAATGCATTCCTTCTTTCTGAGACTGAAATAAGTAGCTCTGCTTCAGCAAAAATATTTCTGTTTATATTTTGCATTTAACTTGATTAATTTCTGACTTCTCCCCTGCCTTTGCCATTGTACAAGCCCAAATTTTGCTTTAAAATTTGTGAATTTTCTATTTGTCTAATAAATAATAAAATAATTCTAATACAGTTTTTATATAGGTTTTAAAAGATTTCTACAATATTTTCTTATGAGAAGTTTGTTAGGCACTATTTTTTTCTCTCCAAAAAACAGTAACCGGGCGCCACAAACCTTAAGCTCAAAAAAATTTGTAGAGTTGCAGCAGAAGGCGCATCAGGTATAAAATCTTGGCTACTTCAAGCATGGAAATCATAAAGTAGTGGTTCTCAAACTGTGGTACGTGTACCAATAGTGGTAAGTGGGCCTCTTGTGGTACGTGTTTAAGATTAAATAAAACACCATGTTCTGATTGAGGGATTTCTGAGAAAAAAACTTATTAAAATGTTCCTTACAACCACATGTATGCAGTAATATTGACCATGGCTGTGTTTTTTATTGTCTATATTTTGCAGAGCACCCCAGGCGACTTGTCCGAACATGGAGGCCAGTCCAGCACAGCACTTCCTGAGACACTAATTGCCGAAACGGGACTGTTGGGAAGGCGAAAGCGCGAGGTGTCAGGTAAAGGGGATGAGTGCCTCAGCACATATAATGGCATAGAACTGGACTACGTTAAAGGGTCCACAAGCTCATTGACGTTTGACCTGTGTGAGGTCATTGAGTGTAAAGGGGCTAGTAGCAGCTGGAGGGGATATGATGTGTGGGTCTGTAGTCACTAAATGATATGCACCAGGAGAGGGAGCCCTTATTTCAGTCCAGGGATCCATCGTTCAGTGGGAGAATACACAGCAGGGCAATGGTGTTCCTGGGATAACGCGGTAAGTTGGACAGGAGTAGGGTGGCAACCATAGGCTTAAAGGGAATAGGAATTCAGAGGGATTTTTCTGCATCCCAGAACCCTGTCACAATTTCCCTAGGTCCGTGGAACACTCTGCCCAAAACCGATAGCCTGGGAGGTGTGTTCTATTTGGTAATTGGGGTAGATGTGTCGGGAACAGATCCAAGTGGGGTAATTAGAGTAAATCTAGTCAATCCAAAGTCTAAGCCGGTCATAGAAAAAACTGTCACACACATGATTAACAATACAATAGACTCTGTCACACACTCTACAGGGCAATTGGGGAATTGGTTGTCAACTGTTACCCAAGAGGAGCAAGAACCAAAAGGGAAACCAGTCCTGACGGTGGATTACACTAGGTTGAAACCTCAGGACCTAATTGAGTGTGCCACTGGTTTCACTGATAGTAACCTATGGCTGGACTGGGTGGCTCAAAATGCTAAAGAACAACATGTATCTGATTGTGTTGCCTGTGCTTCAGCCAGACCACGTTTGTTCACAGAGCACGCACCACTGTATCCAGAGGACAAGTGGGGCTATGACTGTATGCTGCGGCTGACTAAAAGTGCAGTGAGTACTGGCAACTGCACTCTGTTGTCTAGTCTTTTCCCCCCAATCCCAAAGCAGACAACAGTGGGACCATTTATGCCAAAACAATGCAACTATACATGTTTTAAGTTTTCAACGGATGAGGTAAAGTACAAATTGGGAGAAATTGACCCAAGCCGGTGTGCTGTTACACTTACGGGAAGAACCACAAATAATGTAAGTGACCCAAACACAGTGATTGGAACATGGGCAAGAAGTGGGTTATATTATTATTGTGGGCAGAACACCCTTTTGGTTCGTGTTCCTCTGGGAAGTGAAGGGACATGTGCTATGGTGCGGCTGGGAGCTCCACTCATACTAATTGGAAACAAGGTAAAAGCCATTCCACAATGCAATACACGCACTTTAGCAGCCAAACGTAAGAGACACATTTTGGCAAAAAGAGGTACCCAGGGGGGTACATGCCTATGACCCCAGATTGAATTTACCCACCTGGATTGACTCAATAAGGGTGCCCAGGGGAGTTCCAAATGAGTATAAACTAGCCGACCAAGTAGCTTCAGGATTTTCATATGGGTAACGCCTAATAAGAATGTTGATCGCATTAACTATGTTCATTAAAATGTGCTGAGACTCTCTAACCTAACCAGGGACGCCATGGAGGGGTTCGCAGAACAATTGGGTCTGACCTCGTTGATGGGAGTGCAAAATCGGATGGCCCTTGACATGTTGTTGGTGGAGAAGGGGGGCGTGTGTGCCATGTTTGGAGACATGTGCTGCACCTTTATCCCCAATAACACTGCTCCAGATGGCTCAGTAACCCGAGGGCCTGAAAACTTTGTCTAAAACCATGCATGAGCACTCAGGAATTGACAACCCACTGGAGAGCTGGATGGTATCCGTGTTTGGACAATGGAAGGGATTGGCTATGTCTGCAATGCTTTCAGTTGCCACATTTTTAGGGATACTGGTCACCTGCGGTTGTTGTCTCATTCCTTGTGCCAGAGGATTGTTGGTAAAGGTAATAACGAGGGCTGTGGACCCGGGAGCGGTCGTTCCGGTGTCCATAATGCCATTGATGGAACTAGAACCGGCTGAGTGGGCCGAGGAGTGACACAACTCGAGGTGAGTGACATTTCTTTCAAAATGTCAAAAGAGGGAATGTGGAGAAACAGAAATTATTTTACTGCTACAATATAAGCAGCATTATTAACATTGTATTAAAAATATATCCTATAGCATTGATATTGTATTAAAGATGTTTATTAAAGCTATTGCCACCATGTTAACCTTTTTTATTACAGGTGCAGCTATAATTATTTTATACACATTGCATGTTTGTGCTCATTCAGAGTAGATGCTCAGTCTATTAAAGAAGGTTTTAAGCTTTGTGAAGCGCTATGTCTTCACAATCTATTGTGTAGGTGACTTGGAGCATAGAAGGATTGCGTACATGCTTACAACACACATATAATCCAGAAACTTGCCAGGCCAAAGGCCCAAAATTCATTTAGCTTCTAACTGCATTTCAGTTTGCTTGGTAACAGATGACAGTCCAGTCAAGAAAAGGACAAGCCCTTAGAGACCATCTATTGTATGTATAACTTCCTGTTGATTGCTGATGTCACAGGAAGGAACCAGGTGAAGAGGGGGAAGAAAACTGTTGTCATTTAATTACGTTTTGTTTGCTTTATTGTTATATGTATTATTGTAAAATGTAATGGCTACACTTTAGAAGTGTGTGCTTTGTTGCTGATAAAAAAAAATAGCATCATAAGTGGATGATTGTAATGTAATATTCTTGTGCTGAATATTCCATTGGAGAGTACTGTGTTTGGATATTTTGAGCATTTAAACAGAAGAACTCAGTTATTCAAGAGAAGAGGACCAGGTGAGTGTAGCTGAGTGCACTTGACATTAGCTTTGATTGGTTTAAGTTCAGTTATTTTTAATTGTGCCATGTTAACTTTTGAGTTGATGATTTTTTTTGTCAATATTTTTGGTCACAGTGAGTGTAAATCACCTGCTACACTGGACAGCATCTGTCTCCTACCCTTCATTTTCATATTGATTTTAAAATTCTTCTAATTAATTTTAAAAGTTATGGCACCCAGTTATTTAAGCAAATTCTTCAGAGCTTGTTCCTGTGCTGCCATGATTAGTGCCTCTGTGCTGTCTTTGAGTCCAGCTTTGTCCAGACACTAGTAGGATTTCTGGATATCAGCCACCTCCTCTATCTGCCGGTGGTACATACCGTGCAGGGGCCTGTCGTTCTATGGTGCCTCTTCATCCTCCTCTTTCTTGGGTTTCTGCTTCCTGAGGTATTCACTGAGCAAGCAGTCGGTTGGGGCCACCTTCCTGATTTATTCGTGGATGTTTGTTGTGTCATTGTGGACTGTGGTGCTGACACTCACCAGTCCCCGGCCCCCTTCCTTCCGCTTAGCATACAGCCTCAGGGTGCTGGACTTGGGTTGAAACCCTCCATGCATGGTAAGGATCTTCCTTGTCTTGATGTCAGTAGCTTTTAGCTTCTCCTTTAGCCAGCTTATTATCCCAGCATGGTACCTGTTCACGTGCAGGACATAGGTGTTGATAGCCCGTATCTTGTTCTGACCGTTCAGCTGACTCCTCAGGACTTGCCTGGCCAACTGCAGGTACTTGGTGGTTGAAGCTTTCCTAGCGGCCTCTTCATGATTCCATTTGCCGTGATTTTTTTTTTAACATTTTAATCCATACTAACTATGTCGGGCAAAAAAAGAAAGTGGTTGGACGAATATGTACAATATGGATTTACATGTATCACGGAACGTGATGGGAGTGAGCGTCCTATCTGCATGATTTGCAACGCCAAGTTGAGCAACTCTAGTCTCGCACCGGCAAAACTAAAGGAACAC
>NW_005187685.1:109234-110521 GCF_000239375.1 Pundamilia nyererei | reverse complement strand
TGTTCGGTGGTTATCCCGGGGACAGGTGCTGAATCGTGTTTTTGCCATGCGTGTGGAATTAGCCCTGTTTTTGCAAGAGCACCAACACCGTCATGCAGATTGCTTCAAAAATCCTGAGTTCATTCTCATTTTAGCGTACATGGCTGATATATTCGCAGCTCTCAATCATCTCAATCAGCAGATGCAGGGTGGTGGAGTCAATATCATAGAAGCGGAAGAACACCTGAAGGCTTTTCAAAAAAAGCTAACGTTATGGAAACGACGAACAGAGAACAACAACTTTGCAAACTTCCCCCTTCTGGACAACTGTGTAAGTAAGGTTGAAGATATGTCTGGAATCGGAGATGTTTCTGTATCCACGGAACTGAAGCAAACAATTGCAATGCACTTAGATGAGCTTGCAAAGTCTCTCGACAGATATTTCCCTACAAGAGAGTCATATCCAGCATGGGTGAGACAGCCGTTCACGTTTGCTGTTGAGACAGCAGATGTCAATGATGAATACCTTGACGAAATCATTGAAATTCAGCAGAGCCAGGTTCAACAGCAACTCTTCAGAACAACAGCACTCTCAACGTTTTGGTGTCGACAAATGGACAAGTATCCAATTATTGCTAAGAAAGCCCTGGATTTTTTAATACCATTTGTTACAACATATCTTTGCGAGCAATCCTTTTCGACGATGCTGGACATAAAAACGAAGAAAAGGAACAGACTTTTCTGTGAAAATGACATGAGACTGGCACTTGCCAAGGTGAAGCCACGCATATCTGAACTGGTCTCTCAAAGGCAACAGCAGAAGTCACACTGATTTGCAGGTATGTAATTTGTTGTAAGTTCATGCATTGTGTTGGTTTTGTTCTTTGAACAAGGTGATGTTCATGTACGGCTCATTTTGTGCACCAGTAAAAAAACATATCTATGTCTTGAATTTGAAAAAAAAAAAAAATTTCACTAAAGAGGGGTTCGGTGAATGCGCATATGAAACTGGTGGGGTTCGGTACCTCCGACAAGGTTAAGAACCACTGGTCTAGGCATTGCAGGATCCAGGTGTGGGGCATTGAGTCATAGGCCTTCTTGTAATCTAGGACCAATTCTGTTTACATTATACATGCTTCCCTTAGGCAGCATCATTAGAAGACATAGCATACATTTTCACTGCTATGCAGATGACACCCAGCTCTATCTGTCCATGAAGCCAGATAACACACACCAATTAAACTGCAGGAATGTCTTAAATACATAAAGACCTGGATGGCCGCTAACTTTCTGCTTCTTAATTCAGAT
>NW_005187685.1:100957-107885 GCF_000239375.1 Pundamilia nyererei | reverse complement strand
GTGTGTGAATGACTGAATGTAGTGTGAAGCGCTTTGGGGTCCTTAGGGACTAGAAAAGCGCTATACAAATGCAGGCCATCAATCCAGGAAGTGCACCGGTTGGTCAGCCTAGTCTTGCAGTCTCGGGCGACTGCTCAGTCTTAGCAGTGGCTGGTGTTTTGCGCCTCTGGTATTCTTGCCAATCACTTTCTTTGCCCCACTCATATATTAAACCATGTGCTTGTTAATCTTAGCCACTATGATGCCTTACAGGAGCTTCTATGTGGTACTGAGGCAGGTTATTGGCTGGTAGTTGGATGGAACTGGTCCCTTCTGGAGAACTGTCTGGCCTTCATTTAGCCAATCTGGGGGTCCCCATTATTGACTACCAGCTGAATCATTTGTACTGCCAGACGCTCATGGAGTACAGTCAGCTTCTTTAGCCAGTAGGCGTGAATCATGTCAGGGCCTGGTTCTCTCCACCTCTTCATACTGGAGGTGCTTTCTTAGATGGCTGCCACTGTGATGGTTACTGGACCCTGTTCAGAGAGGATGCTGTGGTTTGCTCTTAGATCCACTAGCCACTGAGCATTGCTGTTATGGGTTGCATCCTTCTCCCATATCTCTTCAAGTATTGCTCCATCTCAAGCTTTGGTGGTGCTTTGGTTTATTCTCCTGCCTTCAATTGTCTGGGCTAGGCTGTGAGTTTTTGCTTGTACTCTTTAGGTACCTTCTTCATCGCCCTTTTCTGCAGCTCTGAAAGTTGGCTAACCTCCCTCTGTGCTTCCTTGATCTTGGCCACTTGTCCAGGGGTCTAGGGTACTGTCTAGGGTACTGCTCCTTGTGGCTGTTCATCTTGTAGCCAAGCATCTCACTGATCACTGCTGCTGTTTGTGTAGTGCCAAGCTTCAACATGAATCTGTCTTTCAGTCAGTTCCAGTTGCACTCAACGATCATTCTTCCATCACACCTGGGGCTTGGTACTGAATCTCGTGTGGGGTTGATGATATCTCTCCCCTGACCTGTCAGCCTGGCTCCCCCTTGCCATAGCATTTGTGTTGTACCTCATCAATCTCTAGCTGTGAGAGCAGTTCCTTCTTCCAGATGATGGAACACTGAGCTACTAGTTGTTACACCACCAATCAGGATGCTGTGTATTAAAGATTCCATACGTCCCTCATCCTAATCATATAACTCCTTCCGCTGGAGTTACTTGCATAGTGGCATTCCAACAGGACCTCATTTTCATTTCTTGCCCACTTATGCCTTCTTGTTCCAGTAGCTCACTTCACGTCAGTGTGTTCTGGTTCCTCAACACCTGACATGGACCTTGTTAATCCAGCTGACGTCAGAGCCGGCCGGTATGGCTTCAGTTTTGTTTCTCGCTATCCAGCTGCTATGAAATTATAATTAAAAATGATAACACTGCATAATATCTGGTAAGTTGCTACAGTAATTTGAAGGAAAAAAAACTATTTTTACAGACAGGTAAGAGAGTTCAGACTAAAATTAGCAGTACAGTGGATTCTTTTGTCTGCTTTGAGACAACCATTCAAACAGCTCTCCCAGCCCCCCACAGAAGGGCAACAACCTCCAAATTACAGCCAAAATATCACTTTCTTTTCTCAGCTGTGATTTTAACACAGTAAAGCATCCTCTTTGGAAGACTCATTGACTGAAAGTATTAACTAACACTTTTATAAAAATAGTAGTAGAATAGCTTATTCTTTGTATTTTCCCAAACTTTAGGACAACGGTAAAAAATGAGGGATTTTTGCTTTTCTCATTTTAGTGCTTGTTGTTCAGCTGTCACGCATCATTTCGCCCGTCATCACACTGAAACTATCATCACGTCTTAATGATGAAATAAGAGCCTTTGTTCTATGGACAAGCAGCAATCCCTTTTCTCCATGTCTGAACAATTTCTTATTGAATGCCATTGATGTGTTTTGTCCTTTAATAAAATTATTCATGAAAGATTTGTCTATTTTTTAGACTACTGTCAAAATCCTGTTTTTAAAAGTTTGCAATCCAGAGTATATTCATAAAACTGTTGTTTACACATGTGCAAACTGAAAAGTTAGAACATCCCTGTATGGTCTATTGAGGATCTCTCAGTCAGAGAAAGTGGTTTACAGTGCAGAGCTGCATAGAAAATGGTTTACAGTGCAGAGCTGCATTCATAAAAACTCCAGCATCAGAATATTATTCTTGTTATCTTGGGGGAATTGCGACAACATGTACTCTCCTCAGGAGAAATTGACATTTTCAATGGAAACTGAAAATTTGTAAAAGGAAAATGTTTGGAATTTACATAGTAAGATAAGATAACTCTTTATTGTCATTGCACAGTCATACTTAGTACAATAGTACAACGAAATTGGAAACTGCCCCATGTCAGCACTAAACACAACACAACACAGTAGACTGTGAAGTAGATTTATAAAAAACTGCAAGAAAGGTATGAGCAAAATAGGAATGAATAAATAAAGGACTGAGTGAATGTGAATGTTTATTGCACATTATGACCCCCCCCCCCCAAAAAAAAAAAGTACAGGGAGGTAGCCAATCAGGTCAGCTGTTAGCACTGATTAGGGCTATTACCCTGTTGCAAAAGCTGTCCTTGAATCTGTTTGTCTGTGAACTCAGCGACCTGAATCTCCTGCCAGATGGCTGCAGCTTAAACATGGTGTCCTGGGTGCGCCCAGTCCAGTAGGATGTTGCGTGCCCTCTTGAGACAGCGAGTGCTATACCAGTCCTTCAGGGAGGGAAGAGGATGTCCATTGAGTTTTTGGGCCATATTAATGACCCTCTGAAGTGCCTGTTGTGTGCCATACACAGATGCAGTATGTCAGCACACTTTCAGTGGAGCAGCGATAGAAGACAATCAGCAGCTCCCTCTTCAGGTCCATTTTTCTGAGGATTCTCAGGAAATGGAGATACTGTTGGGCCTTCTTTACAACTGCTGAGGTGTTTGAGCTCCATTGGAGGTCTGTGTCTATGTGCACACCCAGGAACTTGAAACACCCTTTCCACATACTCCCCGTTGTGCTGACAGGTTGCAGCTCAGACTTCCTCCTTCTGAAGTTGACTACCAGCTCTTTTGTCTTGGTGGTATTGAGGTCCAGGTGGTTGTCTGCACACCAATCCAGCAGCTCTTTATGCTGACTCGTCTCCCCCAGAGATTTAATGACTGCGTTGCCTGAGTGGGTGCTGACACAGTCATGTGTGTACATAGTGCACAGTAGGGGACTCAGTACGCAGCCTTGTGTAGAGCCGGTGTTGAGGGTGAGGGCTGAGGAAAGATAAGGACCCATTCTAACTCTCTGTACAAGGTCTGAAAGAAAGTCTCTGATACAGCAGCAGGTGGTAGAAGGAAATCATTGAGGCTGCTAATGTTGGTCTGTTTGGGCAGTGGGACAACTGTGGCCGACTTTAGGCACAGCAGGATGCAGGACTGGGACAGCGAAGCTTTGAAGATCTTAGTGAAGACCCCAGCCAGCTGGTCTGCATATTCTTTTAGGACTCTCCTGGTCACCCCATCTGGACTGGTGACCTCCCAGGGGTTCACTGCCCTCAGTGTGCACCTCACCTCATATTCCAGCACCATGAGGCTTGGGCTGATGCTGCCATCCGATGTTTTACCTGCTGCTGTTTCTAGGATAAGAGTGTATGCAGGGATCAGCAGCATGGACATGTGGTCTGACAAACCTAGCTTTGTGTCAAGATGGGAGTTCTGCTGACTGCTTATTGCCTTGTGCAATAACGCGCGAGGTATGTGCGGGGAACAGTTGCTGTCTACAGTCATATGTTTTTACACCAGCTGTCATTGATGTAGATGCATAAGCACCCTCCTCTGTTCTTACCTAAGTGGCTGTTCCTGTCGTGTTGGTGGACCGTGCGGCATGCTAAGGCTTAAGTGGTTGTTTCTTTAGCTGTGCTAGAGGGCCCACCCTGCAGCCCCGTTTTTGCCTACTTTGCCTGCGTTCCCTCTTGGGCTTGCCGCTGAGAGGAACCAGCCACAGAGACTCTGGCGCTCTTATTTTGTCCTCCGGAATGCTGTGGAAGTGGTAATAGTCCAATGTAAAATTGGACAGCTAAATCCCAAACTCAGAAGGTCCTGACAACCGTAAAAGTAAATTCTACTTGACATACACTGGTAAAAAACACATACACCCACACATATACATGTAGACAATATAGAAAACAAAGCACAGAACGTGAAGAGCAGTAAGTAGTTGCGTGCATGCCACCTTTGCTATCCTACTAGAAACGTAGACATCATTTTATTGGTAGTTTACATTAAAACATAAAATGACATCTACATAGTAATGTACACTACATTTCTGGGGAGGGGGGGGGGACTGGCTGATAGCAGGTATCAGAATTGAAAGCGGCAGTTATATGTGTGTGCGTGCGTGTGTGTATATGCATACATATATATACAGTACTGTGCAAAGGTTTTAGGCAGGTGGAAGTGAAAGACGGAAGTGTTAATCATTTATTTTCATCAATCAACAAAATGCAGTGAATGAACAAAAGAGAAATCTAAATCAAATCAATATTTGGTGATTTGACCACCCCTTGCCTTCTTCTGGGTACACTTACACACAGTTTTTGAAGGAACTCGGCTGGTAGGTTGTTCCAAACATCTTGGAGAATTTCAATTTCAATTCAATTTCAATTTTATTTATATAGCGCCAAATCACAACATAAGTCGCCTCAAGGCGCTTCAAGGAGAACCAACCACAGAACCAACCACAGATCTTCTGTGTAGGTTTCCTTACATCCCTCTGTCTGTTCATGTAATCCCAGACACACTCGATCATGTTGAGATCGCAGCTCGTGGGGGCCAGACCATCACATCCAGTACTTGTTGTTCTTCTTTTCGCTGAAGATAGTTCTTAATGACTTTGGCTGCGTGTTTGGGCTCGTTGTCCTGCTGCACGATACATTTGGGGCCAATAAACAATCATTTATATTTCTGAAACCATTCTTTGTTTACAGCATTTTTGCCCACACCTGCCTAAAACATTTGCACAGTACTGTGTATATATATACATTTCTACATATATATATGTGTAAATCTTAATTATATCTACTTTTAGATTTATCTAGTTTTAGATTCCACAAGAAAAGCACTGGTTGAAAGATTTGTTAGTGTGACGTTGAGACAGAGAACCTGTATAATCAAGAGAAGTATGTGATAATGCAACGAACATGTCAAAGTGAGCCGTGTTCCCTTTTGTTAAGCACTGCTCCATGCTCTTTGTACTATTCTCATCATCAGGAGCTGTTTAGTATGCTGCGGGTGTAAATGGGAGATTGCCGGGGCACTGGGCTGCAGAGCGGAGCCACTCTGTCATTAATGTGCCCATTGCTGTTATCATACGCCTAATGACATCGCTCTCAGATGGCACGCTGGGAGCTCGACCGCAGGGAGCCCGGCTCAAATGTCTGCAGGCGCCTACGCCTCCCATCATCAATTCCACATGTCTCTTTCCCAAAATCGCAAGCTTCTAGATAATGTCTTTCACGCTTCAGCAGTCTTACAGGGTTTCCCTCCTGCCTGGCCCTGAAATGGGCAAATTAATAGTTCCTTTGAAACAAATTGGAATTACACCCCTCGATGCCTTAATGTCAAAATACAAGAGCGCTGGCATCCCAGATCTGACTGCTGATGAAAGAACCCCTCCAAAAAAACAAAACAAAAAAAGAAACAGACACAGACACCCATCAGCATGGACCAGTACAGTGCTTTGTGCAAAAGGAAGCTTGGAAATGTTTCATCTTTTGCATTACAAGGACAAATCCTTTGAAACACACTGGATAGTTTTGTGAGACATTCACATCATTTATCACAGAGTTGTTTGCATGGCAACAAAGAACTTCAGCTGACAGCGCCGTGCCTATATCTTTGATATTTTCTGTGCATTCAATGGCATTATAGAGGATGGTTTGCAGTTTGCTTTATAGGCATCTCTAACACTTTTGTTAAACTGCGGATTAAAAACTTAATCTGATACTATTATTATGGTTCATCTTACTGCTTCATGGTGAATATTAAGGAGCTGGAAACCCAGACTTTGTTAGCAGGCAATCAAAATACTGTTATAGTGAGTATAGTGGCCTGTCAATATGTCCATTCATCCATTACATTACCACTATCTTGTGGCCGCAATAAGCGGTCAAAGCTCAAAGCTGCACTTACAATCTCATAGGACATTGCAGCTCTCATATGGGTGTGTCTGTTTATCACAGGGGTAGGCAACTCCAGGCCTCGTGGGCCGCTGGCTTTAGATGTGTCCTTAATCCAACACAGCTGATTTAAATGGCTTAATGACCTCCTGAACATGTCTCAAAGGCTGTATCCCAATTCAGGGTCTGCAGCCTTAAAGGCTGCATTTTAAGGCCGATTACGTCACAGTGGCGCACCGAAGGCTGTCCAAATTCAAAGGCTGCTCGAAATGCGGCCCTCAAATACGTCCTTCATTTCCCTGAATTTCAAGGCTGTGACAGTGTAGACTTCATGGCCCAACATATCCCACAATTCATAGCGCGGCAGTCGGTGTGGATAATTTTGCCACAGACGGCAGAAGCGAAGTGGCCGAAGAGTAAACTGTGAAAAGTAAGTACTGAATATTATGTCACTTATTTATGTGCAAATGTTTAATAATGAGGAACATTAAAACATTACTGTTGGCCACATGTCGGCAAAATTATTTGCTATTAGCGATGTTTGTACGTTCAGCTTTTACTTAAAATATAATAATACAATAGTCGACCTTAATCTTACAGAGAATGTGATGATTTTATGGATAATTAAAGTCAGTCATATATCCACAAACACAACAAGCTGAAAGTCAGTGATGCTGCTCGGTTTGCAGTCCTGAATATCACGGCACAAGCAGGATTCACTGCACTGTTAATGTGAGCTATGTTATATTGC
>NW_005187685.1:78728-81066 GCF_000239375.1 Pundamilia nyererei | reverse complement strand
CTTTTGTTGTGATTTGGCGCTGTATAAATAAAATTGAATTGAATTGAATTGAATAGTCTTGCAGTCTCGGGCGACTGCTCAGTCTTACCAGTAGCTGGTGTTTTGCTCCTCTAACCAATCTCTGATGGCTCCCCCTTGCTGTAGCATATGTTTTGTACCTCGTCAATCTCTTCCTGTGAGAGCAGTCCCTTCTTCTGAATGTTGGAACACTGAGCTACTAGTTGTTTTGCCGTCAATGATGATGTTGGGTATCGACGATTTCATACATCCCTCATCCTATCCATGCAATCCCTTCCGCCAGGGTTCCTTGCATAATAGCATTCCAACAAAACCCTATTTTCTTCTCTTGCCCACAGATGCCTTCTTGTTCCAGTAGGCCACTTCTCATCAGGGTGCGCTGGTTCCCCAACACCTTGTTGATCAGGGCGATGACCGAGCCAGCATGACTTATTTATCTCTTTCACTCTGGTATGCCAGGCGGGAATCGAGCTTGCGACCCTCTACTCCAACGGCGTGTAGTGGAGAACTGCTGATAATGGATGTGACTGGAGGGTTGTATTTGACCTGCAAGCCCAATGTTTAATTCGGACAGTTGTTTTCTAAAGACACAACCTCATGAGTTTGGTCAACTGTTGCCACCAGGAATGCCCTTTGTCACCTATTCTTTCATAATAGGTGTAGCCAGGTGGCAAAAGACTTCTACTTTGGTGGCCTCAGAATCTCATCTCTGCTTTTTGCAGATGATGTCGTTCTATTGGCTTTATCATGTGGTGGCCTCTAGCTCGCACTGGAGCAGTTCACAGCTAAGTGTAAAGCAGCAGGAATGAGAACTAGCACTTATAAATCTGGGGCCATGGTCCTCAGCTAAAAAAGGGTGAAGTGCTCACTCCAGGTCAGGGATAATTTGCTGCACCAAGTAGAGGCGTTTAAGTATCTCAGGATTTCAGGTTTACGAGCCAGGGGAGAGGGGAGCAAGAGATTGACAGATGGATTAGGCTGGCATTTGCAGTCAGTCAGAGGCTGTTTGTTCCTTTGTTCATACTTACCTTTGTTTCTTTGTTTTGAGCCTTAGGTGTTAGGTGTTTGGGATCATCACCATACCTGCCATCACCGGCCTTAACCAAGAGGAGGAGTTTTTTTAAGGAAAGTTTTCTTCGTTTTTGTGTTTTTCGAGATTACGGACTAACTTATCAAGCGTTATCTTAGAGGGATTTATGTAAATGAGCTAATCAGTGGAGTAGTGAGCCTTATGTCTTTCTCATTTCCCTGAGGAGGACCGGTGAGCTGTGCTGCCTAGGCCATATGCTTTTAGATTTTTATTATTATGAGTTAATCTGGGGATCTTAGGCTTAACTTTCATGTGTTATGGAGATCACTGTAAATAAATTGGTCATATCTGGGGACCCAAAATATCTGCTGAGTCTGCTTACCTACCACCTTGCTTGATGGGGTGTCACTCATGAGGTAAAGCAGGTCATCTACTAATCGGAAAGTTGGTGGTTTGATCCCTGGCTGCTCCAGTCTGCATGCCAAATATTCTTGGGAAAAAAGTGCGTACAGTGGGTGTATAAAGCACTGTGAGCACTCTGGGAGAGTAGAGAAGCGCTATATAAGAATCAGCCCTTTTACAATTTTTGAGCCAAACTACGTTACAATTTTCAATAATATGAGAGCTGCTGTGAATAAATCTGCCATAACAACAAAAATAAAAGACCAAATGTGATCAAACTAATCCTTTTTATCTATGTCCATTAACTTTTTGCACAAATTGTCCTGCTTTGACTTACCCTTTAAAATACTAGACATGATCATCAAGTGGACCCAAAAGACCTTTGCAATACTTTATGTGTTTAACATACAGTTGGTGTTCCTACTGGAGCAGTTACAGTTGCAGTTATAAAGCAATTGAAAGCACGTTAGTTAAAGAAAGTTAGTTCTGCATAAGAAAATCTCTGTTAGGGCTGGGCCATATTATACTGTTCACGGTAATACTGGTATAATGTTAGGCAACGATAGGAAAATGAAATATCGCGATAGAATGGGAGTAAAACGCGCATGCGCAGTGCCTTCGTTTTCATACGCACATGGCCGATTGTTGGTTTGTAAAAATGGTGCAACTTCCGTGATGTGGAACTGGTTTGGTGTTTGTCTGTCAGATACACAACACAGCACATTTTTTTGCAGAACATGCAAGCGGCCGTTGTTATTGTCGTATTTGTCGGACTAAGATGCTCTTAAATCTGGGAGTAATCTGGGTCCCAAACGCAGTTAGAAGTTAGCAGGAAGCTAGCGGAAGTTAGCTCGCTAGTTTCGCTAGTTACCTAAGCATGATATAGCA